>NW_026291013.1:35000-37500 GCF_023373465.1 Oncorhynchus keta | reverse complement strand
CAGCTGTAGACAGACAGACAGACAGACAGACAGACAGACAGACAGACAGACAGACAGACAGACAGACAGACAGACAGACAGACAGACAGACAGACAGACAGACAGACAGACAGACAGACAGACAGAACCTTGAGGACTAGGAGTGGTCATGTGACAGAACCTTGAGGACTAGGAGTGGTCATGTGACAGAACTTTGAGGACTAGGAGTGGTCATGTGACAGAACTTTGAGGACTAGGAGTGGTCATGTGACAGAACCTTGAGGACTAGGAGTGGTCATGTGACAGAACCTTGAGGACTAGGAGTGGTCATGTGACAGAACTTAAAGTACCACAGATATCCTATATGACTATTTGACTGTATGACTGTGTAGTAAATGACAGAGTTGTGTAAGTCATTGTATGAAACGTAGGCACCTTGGTGATTGGAGCTTCGATGGTCATGGAGTGGATTCTGGCCATGGAGGAGTGTCTTCTCTGGGAACTGCCTGGAAACATGAGGACAAACTCAACCACCACTGAGCTTTATACCCAACTGATACGTTCAGCAGCCAATAACACAGGACTGTTTTACTAGTTTTACTAACGGGAACCTGCCTGCATTAAATGAGGTCTACAAAGTGACTAAAAGAGGAAAGTAGGAGAGACGAGGAGAGGAAGAGGAGGAGAGACATGGAGAGACGTGGAGAGGAAGATCAGGAGAGGAAGAGGAGGAGAGGAAGAGGAAGAGGAGGAGAGACATGGAGAGACGTGGAGAGGAAGATCAGGAGAGGAAGAGGAGGAGGGAGAGGAAGAGGAGGAGACATGGAGAGACATGGAGAGACGTGGAGAGGAAGATCAGGAGAGGAAGAGGAGGAGAGACATGGAGAGAGGGAGACATGGAGAGACGAGGAGAGGAAGACTAGGAGAGGAAGAAGAGGAGAGGAAGAGGAAGAGGAGGAGAGACATGGAGAGACGTGGAGAGGAAGATCAGGAGAGGAAGAGAGGAGAGGAAGAGGAAGACGAGGAGAGACATGGAGAGGAAGACGAGGAGAGGAAGACGAGGAGAGGAAGAGGAGGAGAGACATGGAGAGACGTGGAGAGGAAGACGAGGAGAGGAGAGACATGGAGAGATGTGGAGAGGAAGATCGAGGAGAGGAAGATGAGGAGAGGAAGACTAGGAGAGGAAGAGGAGAGAGACATGGAGAGACGTGGAGAGGAAGACGAGGAGAGGAAGACGAGGAGAGACGTGGAGAGGAAGACGAGGAGAGGAAGACGAGGAGAGGAAGACGAGGAGAGGAAGACGAGGAGAGGAAGACTACCCCGTAGACACCATGACACTGGCTTGTTCCTCACTAGTCAACATGTCATGATCAGTATCCATCTCCAAAGATGTGTCCAATAAACAAGTAGAATAATAATAGTGATCATGTTCATTTGTAACTCTGTTCTGTAGAATAGTTCCAAGTCTCCTTCTCTGTCCCAGTCCTCTCACCATCACTCCCTCCCTCCCTCCCTCTCTCTGTCCCAGTCCTCACCATCGCTCCCTCCCTCCCTCCCTCCCTCCCTCCCTCCCTCCCTCCCTCCCTCCCTGTCCCAGTCCTCTCAAAGATCACTCCCTCCCTCCCTCTCTGTCCCAGTCCTCTCACCATCAATCCCTCCCTCTCTGTCCCAGAATACCATCACTCCCCTCCCTCCCTGTCTCCCAGTCCTCTCACCACTCCCTGTCCCTCTCTGTCCCAGTCCTCTCACCATCACACCCTCCCTCCCTCTCTGTCCCAGTCCTCTCACCATCACTCCCTCCCTCCCTCTCTGTCCCAGTCCTCTCACCATCACTCCCTCCCTCCCTCTCTGTCCCAGTCCTCTCACCATCGCTCCCTCCCTCCCTCTCTGTCCCAGTCCTCTCACCATCACTCCCTCCCTCCCTCTCTGTCCCAGTCCTCTCACCATCACTCCCTCCCTCCCTCTCTGTCCCAGTCCTCTCACCATCACCTCCCTCTCCTGTCCCAGTCCTCTCACCATCTCCCTCCCTCCCTCTGTCCCAGTCCTCTCACCATCACTCCCTCCCTCCCTCTCTGTCCCAGTCCTCTCACCATCACTCCCTCCCTCCCTCTCTGTCCCAGTCCTCTCACCATCACTCCCTCCCTCTCTGTCCCAGTCCTCTCACCATCCTCCCCCTCCCTCTGTCCCAGTCCTCTCACCATCACTCCCTCCCTCCCTCTCTGTCCCAGTCCTCTCACCATCGCTCCTCTCCCTCTCTGTCCCAGTCCTCTCACCATCCTCCCTCCCTCCCTCTCTGTCCCAGTCCTCTCACCATCCTCCCTCCCTCCCTCTCTGTCCCAGTCCTCTCACCATCCTCCCTCCCTCCCTCTCTGTCCCAGTCCTCTCACCATCGCTCCCTCCCTCCCTCTCTGTCCCAGTCCTCTCACCATCGCTCCCTCCCTCCCTCTCTGTCCCAGTCCTCTCACCATCCTCCCTCCCTCCCTCTCTGTCCCAGTCCTCTCACCATCCTCCCTCCCTCCCT
>NW_026291013.1:0-25000 GCF_023373465.1 Oncorhynchus keta | reverse complement strand
TGACCACCATCAAATCATTTCCCACATAAACAAAGACGGTCATTTATTGAGACATATGATGTGAACAGCCCTCACCCTCCACTGTATTTTATTGAGACATATGACGTGAACAGCCCTCACCCTCCACTGTATTTTATTGAGACATATGACGTGAACAGCCCTCACCCTCCACTGTATTTTATTGACACATATGACGTGAACAGCCCTCACCCTCCACTGTATTTTATTGAGACATATGACGTGAACAGCCCTCACCCTCCACTGTATTTTATTGAGACATATGACGTGAACAGCCCTCACCCTCCACTGTATTTTATTGAGACATATGACGTGAACAGCCCTCACCCTCCACTGTATTTTATTGAGACATATGACGTGAACAGCCCTCACCCTCCACTGTATTTTATTGAGACATATGACGTGAACAGCCCTCACCCTCCACTGTATTTTATTGACACATATGACGTGAACAGCCCTCACCCTCCACTGTATTTTATTGAGACATATGACGTGAACAGCCCTCACCCTCCACTGTATTTTATTGAGACATATGACGTGAACAGCCCTCACCCTCCACTGTATTTTATTGAGACATATGACGTGAACAGCCCTCACCCTCCACTGTATTTTATTGAGACATATGACGTGAACAGTACTCACCCTCCACTGTATTTTATTGAGACATATGACGTGAACAGTACTCACCCTCCACTGTATTTTATTGACACATATGACGTGAACAGCCCTCACCCTCCACTGTATTTTATTGAGACATATGACGTGAACAGCCCTCACCCTCCACTGTATTTTATTGAGACATATGACGTGAACAGTACTCACCCTCCACTGTATTTTATTGAGACATATGACGTGAACAGTACTCGCCCTCCACTGTATTTTATTGACACATATGACGTGAACAGTACTCACCCTCCACTGTATTTTATTGAGACATATGACGTGAACAGTACTCACCCTCCCTGTCCGATCACAGGTGTGATCTTCACATTTTGTTGGACACTGTCCCCGTTCTTCTTTTTGGCATAATAAATCCCCTGCCACTCCTGGGAGGAGAGAGAGAGGAGAGGAGAGGAGAGGAGGGGAGGGGAGGGGAGAGGAGAGGAGAGGAGAGGAGGGAGGGGAGGAGGAGAGGAGAGGATAGGAGGGAGAGGAGAGAGGAGAGGAGAGGAGGAGAGGAGAGAGGGAGAGGAGAGAGGAGAGGAGGGAGAGGAGGGAGGGAGAGGGGAGGAGGGGAGAGGAGGATCTTCAGGGGAGAGGTCCCCGAGGAGAGGAGAGGGAGGGAGAGGAGAGGAGAGGGAGAGGAGAGGAGAGAGGAGAGGAGAGGAGAGGAGAGGAGAGGAGGGAGGGGAGAGGAGAGGAGAGGGGAGAGGAGAGGGAGAGGGGAGGGGAGGGGAGGGGAGGGGAGGGGAGGGAGGGAGGGAGGGGAGGAGAGAGGAGAGAGAGGAGAGAGAGAGAGAGAGAGAGAGAGAGAGAGAGAGAGAGAGAGAGAGAGAGAGAGAGGAGAGAGGGGAGGAGAGGGAGAGAGAGAGAGAGAGAGAGAGAGAGAGAGAGAGAGAGAGAGAGAGAGAGGAGAGGAGGGGAGGGGAGGGGAGGGAGGGAGGGGAGGGGAGGAGGGGAGAGGAGAGGAGAGGAGGAGAGGAGAGGGAGAGGAGAGGAGAGGAGAGGAGAGGCAAATGAATAATGAAGGCAGGACAGAGAGACAATTCACTTCATATAATAATATCTACTTAACAGACAGAGCCACCAGAGCCACAAACATCTTCCGAAATGTTTGTAATTAACAGAAAATCTACGGCAGTCTATCGGAACTTTGGTAATTTATACTTGAATAACTTTAAACAATTTATGAGTGTATAATATAACTCTTTATATCTGTGTCTATATTGTCCATGACTTTCTACCTGATTGACCAGATGGTTGAAGAGAAAATAGTCCCTTTAAAAACCATCGAATCAACAACGGCTTTATTTTAAATGAACTCTGAAACTCCTCCAACTATTGACTATCTTCACATACCACCACCAGTTTGACCACATTGTCAACAAATACACGTTGAAATAGACAAATAAATAAAAGTGTGTAAACAAAAATAAAGGATATTTAGAATAATGTTTATACAGCTTTGTCCTTCTATTTATTTTTAAAATATTTTTACAACCATCTTATTTAATTATTTCATTTATTTGACATGTGATAAATTCACACAGAGGGCCAAAGATAATTACAGACACCTGTGATAATCTGAAGTGCCACTCGATGTCTTGTGATAGATGACATAAAATCCACGAAATTCTGGTAGTTTACTGGTAAACTTTCCAGTAATAAACCCTTCTCTTTGCAGTGTGATCCTCAGGGGAATTTAACAACATTGATGTTACTGCTCTCACCAACTGAACCACCCAGGACCAATAAACAAAAGGCTGTAGTCTATAATATGTTATAATGAAGAAGTTCTGATCACCTCAACGCCGGGGTCATCCTGTGGCATATCAAACAATAACCACACCCTTTACGGGGCAGGAGAGAACCAAAATGGCGTCCAGTCAGGTTGTTTCATGTGAGACACCCCTGGTGTGGTGTCTGAGGTTCAAAAGGCAGTTTCCTACTGTTCCTCTGTCTGCCTGTGACCTTCTATGTCTCTGTACTCACACCACAAACCCAGACAGCATCCAGTGTCTCATCTCACTGCATGAAAAAGGCTTTCTGACCGAGCTGAGGGGGGTCAACACACACCTGATATCATAGAGCTGTTATAAGGGCTGGAAATGAACAGATAGATACACACTCACCTTTCCTTTCTGGATACAGGAGTTTATGGTTTCAAGGAGATCAGGCTTATTCTTTTCACTTTTAGGCACTTCTGTTATTTCCTTCCCTATTAGTTCACCTTGATGGTAACCCATGATGCTCTCGTAGGCAGGGTTCACATACTGTAGAGGAGAGAGACAGGGGAGGGGGGAGAGGGGGAGAGAGAGGGGAGAGACGGGGGGGAGAGACGGGGGAGAGAAGGGGGAGAGACGGGGAGAGACGGGGGAGAGACGGGGGGAGAGAGAGGGGGAGAGAGTGGGGGAGAGAAGGGGGAGAGACGGGGGAGAGAAGGGGGAGAGACGGGGGAGAGAAGGGGGAGAGACGGGGGAGAGAGGGGGAGAGAGAGGGGGCGAGAAAGGGGGAGAGAGGGGGAGAGACGGGGGAGAGACGGGGGAGACGGGTAGAGACGGGGAGAGAGATGGGGGAGATGGGGGAGAGAGAGGGGGGAGAGAGAGGGGAGAGAGAGGGGGAGAGAGAGAGGGGGAGAGACGGGGGAGAGAGAGGGGGAGAGAGAGACGGGGAGAGACGGGGGAGAGAGGGGGAGAGAGAGGGGGAGAGATGGGGGAGAGACGGGGGGAGAGATGGGGGAGAGACGGGGGAGAGAGAGGGGGGAGAGAAGGGGGAGAGAGAGGGGGAGAGACGGGTAGAGACGGGGAGAGAGATGGGGAGATGGGGGAGAGAGAGGGGGAGAGAGAGGGGGAGAGGGAGAGACGGGTAGAGACGGGGAGAGAGATGGGGAGATGGGGAGAGAGGGGGGAGAGAGAGGGGGGAGAGACGGGGAGAGAGAGAGGGGAGAGAGACGGGGGAGAGACGGGGGGGGAGAGAGGGGGGAGAGATGGGGGAGAGACGGGGGAGAGATGGGGGGAGACGGGGGAGAGACGGGGGAGAGAGAGGGGGAGAGAGAGGGGGAGAGACGGGGGAGAGACGGGGGAGAGACGGGGGAGAGGGGGGAGAGAGTGGGGGAGAGACGGGGGAGAGAAGGGGGAGAGAGTGGGGGGAGAGACGGGGGAGAGAAGGGGGAGAGACGGGGAGAGACGGGGAGAGACGGGGGGAGAGAGAGGGGAGAGACGGGGGAGAGACGGGGGAGAGGAGGGGGAGAGACGGGGGAGAGAAGGGGGGGAGAGGAGGGGGGAGAGACGGGGGAGAGAAGGGGGGAGAGACGGGGGAGAGACGGGGAGAGAAAGGGGGAGAGAAGGGGAGAGACGGGGGGAGACGGGTAGAGACGGGGGAGAGGGAGAGATACATCAAAAAACTGAGAATCAGGCATCATTAGAGATTTTCTGTAAGTCTAACAACACTAGCATCACACATAGTCCTGTGAGGTTAGCTTAGCTCAGCTAGCATAGCCCTTCACACTAGCATCACACACAGTCCTGCGAAGTTAGCTTAGCTCAGCTAGCATAGCTCTTCACACTAGCATCACACACAGTCCTGCGAAGTTAGCTTAGCTCAGCTAGCATAGCTCTTCACACTAGCATCACACACAGTCCTGTGAAGTTAGCTTAGCTCAGCTAGCATAGCTCTTCACACTAGCATCACACACAGTCCTGTGAAGTTAGCTTAGCTCAGCTAGCATAGCTCTTCACACTAGCATCACACACAGTCCTGTGAGGTTAGCTTAGCTCAGCTAGCATAGCTCTTCACACTAGCATCACACACAGTCCTGTGAGGTTAGCTTAGCTCAGCTAGCATAGCTCTTCACAACAGTATCACACACAGTCCTGCGAAATTAGCTTAGCTCAGCTAGCATAGCTCTTCACAACAGCATCACACAGTTCAGACAGACAGACAGACAGACAGACAGACAGACAGACAGACAGAGAACATGATAACACTGCTGGAGATGCTCTGTGCCTGTAGCGGTGTCTCTAGCTGTCTCTCTAGCTGTAGCTGTGTCTCTAGCCGTCTCTCTAGCTGTAGCTGTGTCTCTAGCCGTCTCTCTAGCTGTAGCTGTGTCTCTAGTCGTCTCTCTAGCTGTCTCTCTAGCTGTAGCTGTGTCTCTAGCCGTCTCTCTAGCTGTAGCTGTGTCTCTAGCTGTCTCTCTAGCTGTAGCTGTCTCTCTGTCTATAGCTGTCTCTCTAGCTGTAGCTGTGTCTCTAGCTGTCTCTCTAGCTGTAGCTGTGTCTCTAGCCGTCTCTAGCTGTAGCTGTGTCTCTAGCTGTCTCTCTAGCTGTAGCTGTCTCTCTGTCTATAGCTGTCTCTCTAGCTGTAGCTGTCTCTCTGTCTATAGCTGTCTCTCTAGCTGTAGCTGTGTCTATAGCTGTCTCTCTAGCTGTCTCTCTAGCTGTAGCTGTGTCTCTAGCCGTCTCTCTAGCTGTAGCTGTGTCTCTAGCTGTCTCTCTAGCTGTAGCTGTCTCTCTGTCTATAGCTGTCTCTCTAGCTGTAGCTGTGTCTCTAGCCGTCTCTCTAGCTGTAGCTGTGTCTCTAGCCGTCTCTAGCTGTAGCTGTGTCTCTAGCCGTCTCTAGCTGTAGCTGTGTCTCTAGCTGTCTCTCTAGCTGTAGCTGTCTCTCTGTCTATAGCTGTCTCTCTAGCTGTAGCTGTCTCTCTGTCTATAGCTGTCTCTCTAGCTGTAGCTGTGTCTATAGCTGTCTCTCTAGCTGTCTCTCTAGCTGTAGCTGTGTCTCTAGCCGTCTCTCTAGCTGTAGCTGTGTCTCTAGCTGTCTCTCTAGCTGTAGCTGTCTCTCTGTCTATAGCTGTCTCTCTAGCTGTAGCTGTGTCTCTAACCGTCTCTCTAGCTGTAGCTGTGTCTCTAGCCGTCTCTAGCTGTAGCTGTGTCTCTAGCTGTCTCTCTAGCTGTAGCTGTCTCTCTGTCTATAGCTTTCTCTCTAGCTGTAGCTGTCTCTCTGTCTATAGCTGTCTCTCTAGCTGTAGCTGTGTCTATAGCTGTCTCTCTAGCTGTAGCTGTGTCTATAGCTGTCTCTCTAGCTGTAGCTGTGTCTCTAGCTGTCTCTCTAACTGTAGCTGTGTCTCTCGCTGTAGCTGTGTCTCTAACCGTCTCTCTAGCTGTAGCTGTGTCTCTAGCTGTAGCTGTGTCTCTAGCTGTGTCTCTAGCTGTAGCTGTGTCTCTAGCCGTCTCTCTAGCTGTAGCTGTGTCTCTAGCTGTGTCTCTAGCTGTAGCTGTAGCTGTCTCTCTAGCTGTGTCTCTAGCTGTAGCTGTGTCTCTAGCTGTGTCTCTAGCTGTGTCTCTAGCTGTAGCTGTCTCTCTAGCTGTCTCTCTAGCTGTGTCTCTAGCTGTAGCTGTGTCTCTAGCCGTCTCTCTAGCTGTAGCTGTGTCTCTCTAGCTGTAGCTGTCTCTCTAACTGTAGCTGTGTCTCTAGATGTAGCTGTGTCTCTAGCTGTGTCTCTAGCTGTAGCTGTGTCTCTAGCCGTCTCTCTAGCTGTAGCTGTGTCTCTAGCTGTAGCTGTGTCTCTAGCTGTGTCTCTGTCTGTAGCTGTCTCTCTAGATGTAGCTGTCTCTCTAGCTGTGTCTCTATCTGTAGCTGTGTCTCTAGCTCTGTCTCTAGCTCTGTCTGTAGCTGTCTCTCTGTCTGTAGCCGTGTCTGTAGCCATGTCTCTAGCTGTTGCTGTGTGTGCTGTGGTGTCTGTTGCTGTGTCGGTTGCTGTGTCTCTAGCTGTGTCTGTAGCTGTGGCTGTAGCTGTGTCCGTAGCCGTGTCTGTAGCTGTGTTTCTAGCTGTGTCTCTAGCGTGTCTGTTGCCGTGTCTGTGTCGGTTGCTGTTTCTCTAGCTGTGCCTGTAGTTGTGGCTGTAGCTGTGTCTCTAACTGTGTCCGTAGCCGTGTCTCTAGCTGTGTCTCTAGCTGTGGCTGTTGCCGTGTCTGTGTCGGTTGCTGTGTCTGTGTCTGTGGCTGTGCCTGTAGCTGTGGCTGTAGCTGTGTCTCTAGCTGTGTCTAGCTGTGTCTGTTGCTGTGTCTGCTGCGGTGTCGGTTGCTGTGTCTGTGGCTGTGCCTGTAGCTGTGTCTCTAACTGTGTCCATAGCCGTGTCTGTAGCTGTGTCTGTGGCTGTGTCTGTGGCTGTGTCTGTAGCTGTGTCTGTAGCTGTGTCTGTGGCTGTAGCCGTGTCTGTAGCTGTGTCTGTAGCGGTGTCTGTAGCTGTGTCTGTGGCTGTGTCTGTTGCTGTGTCTGTAGCCGTGTCTGTAGCTGTGTCTGTGTCTGTAGCTGTGTCTGTAGCTGTGTCTGTAGCTGTGTCTGTGTCTGTGCCTGTAGCTGTGGCTGTAGCTGTGGCTGTGTCTGTAGCTGTGTCTGTAGCTGTGTCTGTGTCTGTGCCTGTAGCTGTGGCTGTAGCTGTGGCTGTAGCTGTGTCTCTAATTGTGTCTGTAGCTGTGGCTGTAGCTGTGTCTCTAATTGTGTCTGTAGCTGTGGCTGTAGCTGTGTCTCTAATTGTGTCTGTAGCTGTGGCTGTAGCTGCCCTTTTTCTGACCCTGCAAATTGAAAATCCCAATGTGGCCCTCGAGCCAAAACGTTCCCCCACCCCTACCTTAGTGCTTCCATCTGTAGACTGTTTGGTTGAGAATAAACAACAGACCATTCTTTAGTAAAACTAATGGAAACGAATGAAAACCCACCTGAATGACTTGATCCTCATTGGTGATCTCTATGGCCTCCTGACTCTGCTCCAATGCTGTGAAGATAGCATTACACGCCCTAGGAAAGAGAGGGAGGGGGAGGGAGAGCAGGGATGGAGAGGGGGAGAAGAAGGGAGGGAGAGGGAGAAGGAGGGAGGGAGGGCGAGAGGGAGGGAGAGCATGAGAGAGGGAGGGAGGGAGGGAGGGAGGGAGGGAGGGAGAGCATGAGAGAGGGAGGGAGGGAGAGCATGAGAGAGGGAGGGAGGGAGAGCATGAGAGAGAGAGGGAGGGAGGGAGGGGGAGGGAGGGAGGGAGGGAGGGAGGGAGGGAGGGAGGGAGGGAGGGAGGGAGGGAGGGAGGGAGGGAGGGAGGGAGGGAGGGAGGGAGGGAGGGAGGGAGGGAGGGAGGGAGATTGGGAGGGAGATAGGGAGGGAGGGAGAGATAGGGAAGGAGGGAGAGGGAGGGAGGGAGGGAGGGAGGGAGGGAGGGAGGGAGGGAGGGAGGGAGGGAGGGAGGGAGGGAGGGAGGGAGGGAGGGAGGGAGGGAGGGAGGGAGGGAGAGATAGGGAGGAGGGAGAGAAAAAGAGGGAGGGAAGAGAGATTGGGAGGGAGGGAGGGAAGAGAGATTGGGAAGGAGGGAGAGATAGGGAAGGAGGGAGAGAAAGGGAGGGAGGGAGAGATAGGGAGGGAGGGAGATAGGGAGGAAGGGAGATAGTTGAAATGCACCTCTGAATGTAGAACAGGAGCTACATTTAGACATGTGTACAGTACATAGCTGTAGAAAGAATATTATACTTTTTTAATTTCTCATTTTTAATCACACTCCACCATTATTACAGGATTTGGGGCCAGCATTGAGTGGATTTATTTATTTTTATTTAACCTTTATTTAACTAGGCAAGTCAGCTAAGAACAAATACTTATTTACAATGACGGCCTCCCAAAAGGCAAAATACCTCCTGCGTGGACGAGGTCCTGGGATTTAAATTTTTTTTTTTTTTACCTTTATTTAACCAGGCAAGTCAGTTAAGAACATATTCTTAAACATAAATACAATATAAATATATGACAAAACACACATCACAACAAGAGAGACAAAACAACACGACATAAAGAGAGACCTAAAGACAACAACTTAGCAAGAGAGCAACACATCACAACACAACATGGCAACCACATGGTAGCAACACAACGTGACAACAACATGGTAGCACCACAACATGGTAGCAACACAACGTGACAACAACATGGTAGAAACACAACATGGTAGCAACACAACATAACAACAACACAACATGGTAGCACCACAACATGGTAGCACCACAACATGGTAGCAGCACAACATGGTAGCAACACAACATGGTAGCAGCACAACATGGTAGCAACACAACATGGTAGCAACACAACATGGTAGCAACACAACATGGCAACAACACAACATGGTAGCAACACAACATGGTAGCAGCACAACATGGTAGCACCACAACATGGTAGCAACACAACATGGTAGCAGCACAACATGGTAGCACCACAACATGGTAGCAGCACAACATGGTAGCAACACAACATGGTAGCAACACAACATGGTAGCAACACAACATGGCAACAACACAACATGGTAGCAACACAACATGGTAGCAGCACAACATGGTAGCAACACAACATGGTAGCAACACAACATGGTAGCAACACAACATGGCAACAACACAACATGGTAGCAACACAACATGGTAGCAACACAACATGGCAGCAACACAACATGGTAGCAACACAACATGGCAACAACACAACATAACAACAACATGGTAGCAGCACAACATAACAACAACATGGTAGCAACACAACATAACAACAACACAACATGGTAGCAACACAAAATAACAACAACACAGAATAGTAGCAACACAACATAACAACAACACAACATGGCAACCACATGGTAGCAACACAACATAACAACAACACAACGTGACAACAACATGGTAGCACCACAACATGGCAGCAGCACAACATGGTAGCAGCACAACAACATGGTAGCACCACAACATAACAACAACACAACAACACACAAGATGCTTGGTGAGACACAGCCCAGATAGATGAGATGCTTGGTGAGACACAGCCCAGATAGATGAGATGCTTGGTGAGATACAGCTCAGATAGATGAGATGCTTGGTGAGATACAGCTCAGATAGATGAGATGCTTGGTGAGACACAGCTCAGATAGATGAGATGCTTGGTGAGACACAGCTCAGATAGATGAGATGCTTGGTGAGACACAGCCCAGATAGATGAGATGCTTGGTGAGACACAGCCCAGATAGATGAGATGCTTGGTGAGACACAGCCCAGATAGATGAGATGCTTGGTGAGACACAGCTCACATAGATGAGATGCTTGGTGAGACACAGCCCAGATAGATGAGATGCTTGGTGAGACACAGCCCAGATAGATGAGATGCTTGGTGAGACACAGCCCAGATAGATGAGATGCTTGGTGAGACACAGCCCAGATAGATGAGATGCTTGGTGAGACACAGCTCAGATAGATGAGATGCTTGGTGAGACACAGCTCAGATAGATGAGATTATTGATGAGACAAAGCTCACATAGATGAGATGCTTGGTGAGACACAACTCACATACATGAGATGCTTGGTGAGATACAGCTCAGATAGATGAGATTATTGATGAGACAAAGCTCACATAGATGAGATACTTGGTGAGACAACTCAGATAGATGAGATGCTTGGTGAGACAACTCAGATAGATGAGATGCTTGGTGAGATACAACTCAGATAGATGAGATGCTTGGTGAGACACAACTCAGATAGATGAGATGCTTGGTGAGACAACTCACATAGATGAGATGCTTGGTGAGATACAACTCACATAGATGAGATGCTTGGTGAGACACAACTCAGATAGATGAGATGCTTGGTGAGACAACTCACATAGATGAGATGCTTGGTGAGATACAACTCAGATAGATGAGATGCTTGGTGAGACAACTCACATAGATGAGATGCTTGGTGAGACAACTCATTTAGATGCGATGCTTGGTGAGACAACTCAGATAGATGAGATGCTTGGTGAGACAACTCACATAGATGAGATGCTTGGTGAGACACAGCTCAGATAGATGAGATGCTTGGTGAGACAACTCATTTAGATGAGATGCTTGGTGAGACACAACTCAGATAGATGAGATGCTTGGTGAGACAACTCACATAGATGAGATGCTTGGTGAGACAACTCACATAGATGAGATGCTTGGTGAGACACAGCTCAGATAGATGAGTTGCTTGGTGAGACACAGCTCACATAGATGAGATGCTTGGTGAGACACAACTCAGATAGATGAGATGCTTGGTGAGACAACTCAGATAGATGAGATGCTTGGTGAGACACAACTCAGATAGATGAGATGCTTGGTGAGACAACTCACATAGATGAGATGCTTGGTGAGACACAGCTCAGATAGATGAGATGCTTGGTGAGACAACTCATTTAGATGAGATGCTTGGTGAGACAACTCAGATAGATGCGATGCTTGGTGAGACACAGCTCACATAGATGAGATGCTTGGTGAGATACAGCTCAGATAGATGAGATGCTTGGTGAGATACAACTCAGATAGATGAGATGCTTGGTGAGACAACTCAGATAGATGAGATGCTTGGTGAGACACAGCTCACATAGATGAGATGCTTGGTGAGATACAGCTCAGATAGATGAGATGCTTGGTGAGATACAACTCAGATAGATGAGATGCTTGGTGAGACAACTCAGATAGATGAGATGCTTGGTGAGATACAACTCAGATAGATGAGATGCTTGGTGAGACACAACTCAGATAGATGAGATGCTTGGTGAGACAACTCACATAGATGAGATGCTTGGTGAGACACAGCTCAGATAGATGAGATGCTTGGTGAGACAACTCATTTAGATGAGATGCTTGGTGAGACAACTCAGATAGATGCGATGCTTGGTGAGACACAGCTCAGATAGATTAGATGCTTGGTGAGACAACTCAGATAGATGAGATGCTTGGTGAGACACAGCTCAGATAGATGAGATGCTTGGTGAGACAACTAGATGAGATGCTTGGTGAGATAGATGAGATGCTTGGTGAGACACAGCTCACATAGATGAGATGCTTGGTGAGACACAGCTCAGATAGATGAGATGCTTGGTGAGACAACTCAGATAGATGAGATGCTTGGTGAGACACAGCTCAGATAGATGAGATGCTTGGTGAGACACAGCTCAGATAGATGAGATGCTTGGTGAGACACAGCTCAGATAGATGAGATGCTTGGTGAGACACAACTCAGATAGATGAGATGCTTGGTGAGACACAGCTCAGATAGATGAGATGCTTGGTGAGACACAACTCAGATAGATGAGATGCTTGGTGAGACACAGCTCAGATAGATGAGATGCTTGGTGAGACACAACTCAGATAGATGAGATGCTTGGTGAGACACAGCTGATAGATGAGATGCTTGGTGAGACACAACTCAGATAGATGAGATGCTTGGTGAGACAACTCAGATAGATGAGATGCTTGGTGAGACACAACTCAGATAGATGAGATGCTTGGTGAGACACAGCTCAGATAGATGAGATGCTTGGTGAGATACAGCTCAGATAGATGAGATGCTTGGTGAGATACAACTCAGATAGATGAGATGCTTGGTGAGATACAGCTCAGATAGATGAGATGCTTGGTGAGATACAGCTCAGATAGATGAGATGCTTGGTGAGATACAGCTCAGATAGATGAGATGCTTGGTGAGATACAGCTCAGATAGATGAGATGCTTGGTGAGACACAGCTCAGATAGATGAGATGCTTGGTGAGACAACTCAGATAGATGAGATGCTTGGTGAGATACAGCTCAGATAGATGAGATGCTTGGTGAGATACAGCTCAGATAGATGAGATGCTTGGTGAGATACAGCTCAGATAGATGAGATGCTTGGTGAGACACAACTCAGATAGATGAGATGCTTGGTGAGACACAGCTCAGATAGATGAGATGCTTGGTGAGACACAACTCAGATAGATGAGATGCTTGGTGAGATACAGCTCAGATAGATGAGATGCTTGGTGAGACAACTCAGATAGATGAGATGCTTGGTGAGACACAGCTCAGATAGATGAGATGCTTGGTGAGATACAACTCAGATAGATGAGATGCTTGGTGAGACACAGCTCAGATAGATGAGATGCTTGGTGAGACACAGCCCAGATAGATGAGATGCTTGGTGAGACACAGCCCAGATAGATGAGATGCTTGGTGAGACACAGCTCAGATAGATGAGATGCTTGGTGAGACACAGCCCAGATAGATGAGATGCTTGGTGAGACACAGCCCAGATAGATGAGATGCTTGGTGAGACACAGCCCAGATAGATGAGATGCTTGGTGAGACACAGCTCAGATAGATGAGATGCTTGGTGAGACACAGCTCAGATAGATGAGATGCTTGGTGAGATACAGCTCACATAGATGAGATGCTTGGTGAGACACAGCCCAGATAGATGAGATGCTTGGTGAGACACAGCCCAGATAGATGAGATGCTTGGTGAGACACAGCTCACATAGATGAGATGCTTGGTGAGATACAGCTCAGATAGATGAGATGCTTGGTGAGACACAGCTCACATAGATGAGATGCTTGGTGAGACACAGCCCAGATAGATGAGATGCTTGGTGAGACACAGCCCAGATAGATGAGATGCTTGGTGAGACACAGCTCACATAGATGAGATGCTTGGTGAGACACAGCCCAGATAGATGAGATGCTTGGTGAGACACAGCTCACATAGATGAGATGCTTGGTGAGATACAGCTCAGATAGATGAGATGCTTGGTGAGACACAGCTCACATAGATGAGATGCTTGGTGAGACACAGCTCAGATAGATGAGATGATTGGTGAGACAACTCAGATAGATGAGATGATTGGTGAGACAACTCAGATAGATGAGATTATTGATGAGACAAAGCTCACATAGATGAGATACTTAGTGAGACAACTCAGATAGATGAGATGCTTGGTGAGACAACTCAGATAGATGAGATGATTGGTGAGACAACTCAGATAGATGAGATTATTGGTGAGACAAAGCTCACATAGATGAGATACTTAGTGAGACAACTCAGATAGATGAGATGATTGGTGAGACAACTCAGATAGATGAGATGATTGGTGAGACAACTCAGATAGATGAGATGCTTGGTGAGACAAAGCTCAGATAGATGAGATGCTTGGTGAGACAACTCATTTAGATGAGATGCTTGGTGAGACACAACTCAGATAGATGAGTTGCTTGGTGAGACACAGCTCACATAGATGAGATGCTTGGTGAGACAACTCACATAGATGAGATGCTTGGTGAGACACAGCTCACATAGATGAGATACTTGGTGAGACACAGCTCACATAGATGAGATGCTTGGTGAGACAACTCATTTAGATGAGATGCTTGGTGAGACACAGCCCACATAGATGAGATGCTTGGTGAGACACAGCCCAGATAGATGAGATACTTGGTGAGACACAGCTCACATAGATGAGATGCTTGGTGAGACAACTCATTTAGATGAGATGCTTGGTGAGATACAGCTCAGATAGATGAGATGCTTGGTGAGATACAGCCCAGATAGATGAGATGCTTGGTGAGATACAGCCCAGATAGATGAGATGCTTGGTGAGATACAGCCCAGATAGATGAGATGCTTGGTGAGATACAGCTCAGATAGATGAGATGCTTGGTGAGACAACTCAGATAGATGAGATGCTTGGTGAGATACAGCTCAGATAGATGAGATGCTTGGTGAGACACAGCTCAGATAGATGAGATGCTTGGTGAGACACAGCTCAGATAGATGAGATGCTTGGTGAGATACAGCTCAGATAGATGAGATGCTTGGTGAGACACAACTCAGATAGATGAGATGCTTGGTGAGATACAGCTCAGATAGATGAGATGCTTGGTGAGACACAGCTCAGATAGATGAGATGCTTGGTGAGACACAGCTCAGATAGATGAGATGCTTGGTGAGACAACTCAGATAGATGAGATGCTTGGTGAGACACAGCTCAGATAGATGAGATGCTTGGTGAGACACAGCTCAGATAGATGAGATGCTTGGTGAGATACAGCTCAGATAGATGAGATGCTTGGTGAGATACAGCTCAGATAGATGAGATGCTTGGTGAGATACAGCTCAGATAGATGAGATGCTTGGTGAGATACAACTCAGATAGATGAGATGCTTGGTGAGACACAGCTCAGATAGATGAGATACTTGCATATTATGTGAACGGTCTCACTGATTTTCCTTGAAGAACTGAGGCTGAAACTAACTGTTCACCATGACCTATGTAGTTGTCTGTCAAGCTCCTCTGCCTCCCCAGCCCTTAGCTGGTAGACGGATAGTTGGGGATTTTGGCAATGCTAGCTGTTCCCATAGACTTCCAGTCATTGAGCTAACGCTAGTTAGCAACTTCCGCCAAACTGCTCGCAGCGACATTAAAATGGTATCCGTGAATTAATCTGACTCTGGGGAAGTCGATAAAGGGCCTCAATGCCAAAACCCCAAACTATGCCCTTACTTCTGCATGTGTGTGTGTGTGTGTGATTGTGTGTGTATGTGTGTGTGTGTGATTGTGTGTGTGTGTGTGTCTCACCTCAGTTTGAACTGTGCCCTTACTTCTGTATGTGTGTGTATGTGTGACTGTGTGTGTGTGTGTGATTGTGTGTGTGTGTGTGTGTGTGTGTGTGTGTGTGTGTGTGATTGTGTGTGTGTGTGTGTGTGTGTGTGTGTGTGTGTGTGTGTGTGTGTGTGTGTGTGTGTGTGTGTGTGTGTGTGTGATTGTGTGATTGTGTGTGTGTGTGTGTCTCATCTCAGTTTGAACTGTGCCCTTACTTCTGTATGTGTGTGTGTGTGTGTGACTGTGTGTGTGTGTGTGTGTGTGTGTGTGTGTGTGTGTGTGTGTGTGATTGTGTGTGTGTGTGTGTGTGTGTATGTGATTGTGTGTGTGTGTGTGTGATTGTGTGTGTGTGATTGTGTGTGTGTGTGTGTGTCTCATCTCAGTTTGAACTGTGCCCTTACTTCTGTATGTGTGTGTGTGTGTGTGTGTGTGTGTGTGTGTGTGTGTGTGTGTGTGTGTGTGTGTGTGTGTGTGTGTGTGTGTGTATGTGATTGTGTGTGTGAGTGTGTGTGTGTGTGTGTGTGTGTATGTGATTGTGTGTGTGCGTGTGTGTGTGATTGTGTGTGTGTGTGTGTCTCACCTCAGTTTGAACTGTGCCAGAACTTCTCCACGCTCCAGCTGCAGCAGCTCATTGTAACAGGCCATCATGTTAGGGTTCTCCACATATCTCTATAGAGTTAGAGGTCAGAGGTTAAACACAGTGTTTATCCGTCTGCATCCCAATAGTGCACTACTTTTTTTGACCAGGGCCCATAGGGAATAGAGTGCTGTGTATAGACCAGGGCCCATAGGGAATAGAGTGCTGTGTATAGACCAGGGCCCATAGGGAATAGGGTGCTGTGTATAGACCAGGGCCCATAGGGAATAGGGTGCTGTGTATAGACCAGGACCCATAGGGAATAGGGTGCTGTGTATAGACCAGGGCCCATAGGGAATAGGGTGCTGTGTATAGACCAGGGCCCATAGGGAATAGAGTGCTGTGTATAGACCAGGGCCCATAGGGAATAGAGTGCTGTGTATAGACCAGGGCCCATAGGGAATAGGGTGCTGTGTATAGACCAGGGCCCATAGGGAATAGGGTGCTGTGTATAGACCAGGGCCCATAGGGAATAGAGTGCTGTGTATAGACCAGGGCCCATAGGGAATAGGGTGCTGTGTATAGACCAGGGCCCATAGGGAATAGAGTGCTGTGTATAGACCAGGGCCCATAGGGAATAGAGTGCTGTGTATAGACCAGGGCCCATAGGGAATACGGTGCTGTGTATAGACCAGGGCCCATAGGGAATAGGGTGCTGTGTATAGACCAGGGCCCATAGGGAATAGAGTGCTGTGTATAGACCAGGGCCCATAGGGAATAGAGTGCTGTGTATAGACCAGGGCCCATAGGGAATACGGTGCTGTGTATAGACCAGGGCCCATAGGGAATAGGGTGCTGTGTATAGACCAGGGCCCATAGGGAATAGGGTGCTGTGTATAGACCAGGGCCCATAGGGATCTCAAACAGAAACCGTGGATTGATGGCAGCATTCGCGTGAAACTGAAAGCGCGAACCACTTCTTTTAATCAGGGCAAGGTGACCGGTAACATGACCGAATACAAACAGTGTAGCTATTCCCTCCGCAAGGCAATCAAACAAGCTAAGCGTCAGTATAGAGACAAAGTAGAATCTCAATTCAACGGCTCAGACACAAGAGGTATGTGGCAGGGTCTACAGTCAATCACGGATTATAAAAAGAAAACCAGCCCCGTCACGGACCAGGATGTCTTGCTCCCAGGCAGACTAAATAACTTTTTTGCCCGCTTTGAGGACAATACAGTGCCACTGACACGGCCTGCAACCAAAACATGCGGACTCTCCTTCACTGCAGCCGAGGTGAGCAAAACATTTAAACGTGTTAACCCTCGCAGGGCTGCCGGCCCAGACGGCATCCCCAGCCGCGCCCTCAGAGCATGCGCAGACCAGCTGGCCGGTGTGTTTACGGACATATTCAATCAATCCCTATACCAGTCTGCTGTTCCCACATGCTTTAAGAGGGCCACCATTGTTCCTGTTCCCAAGAAAGCTAAGGTAACTGAGCTAAACGACTACTGCCCCGTAGCACTCACTTTCGTCATCATGAAGTGCTTTGAGAGACTAGTCAAGGACCATATCACCTCCACCCTACCTGACATCCTAGACCCACTTCAATTTGCTTACCGCCCAAATAGGTCCACAGACGATGCAATCTCAACCACACTGCACACTGCCCTAACCCATCTGGACAAGAGGAATACCTATGTGAGAATGCTGTTCATCGACTACAGCTCGGCATTTAACACCATAGTACCCTCCAAGCTCTCGACCCCGCCCTGTGCAACTGGGTACTGGACTTCCTGACGGGCCGCCCCCAGGTGGTGAGGGCAGGTGACAACATCTCCACCCCGCTGATCCTCAACACTGGGGCCCCACAAGGGTGCGTTCTGAGCCCTCTCCTGTACTCCCTGTTCACCCACGACTGCGTGGCCACGCACGCCTCCAACTCAATCATCAAGTTTGCGGACGACACAACAGTGGTAGGCTTGATTAACAACAACGACGAGACGGCCTACAGGGAGGAGGTGAGGGCCCTCGGAGTGTGGTGTCAGGAAAATAACCTCACACTCAACGTCAACAAAACTAAGGAGATGATTGTGGACTTCAGGAAACAGCAGAGGGAACACCCCCCTATCCACATCGATGGAACAGTAGTGGAGAGGGTAGCAAGTTTTAAGTTCCTCGGCATACACATCACAGACAAACTGAATTGGTCCACCCACACAGACAGCATCGTGAAGAAGGCGCAGCAGCGCCTCTTCAACCTCAGGAGGCTGAAAAAATTTGGCTTGTCACCAAAAGCACTCACAAACTTCTACAGATGCACAATCGAGAGCATCCTGGCGGGCTGTATCACCGCCTGGTACGGCAACTGCTCCACCCACAACCGTAAGGCTCTCCAGAGGGTAGTGAGGTCTGCACAACGCATCACCGGGGGCAAACTACCTGCCCTCCAGGACACCTACACCACCCGATGTTACAGGAAGGTCATAAAGATCATCAATGACAACAACCACCCGAGCCACTGCCTGTTCACCCCGCTATCATCCAGAAGGCGAGGTCAGTACAGGTGCATCAAAGCTGGGACCGAGAGACTGAAAAACAGCTTCTATCTCAAGGCCATCAGACTGTTAAACAGCCACCACTAACATTGAGTGGCTGCTGCCAACACACTGACTCAACTTCAACCACTTTAATAATGGGATTGATGGGAAATGATGTAAAATATATCACTAGCCACTTTAAACAATGCTACCTAATATAATGTTTACATACCCTACATTATTCATCTCATATGTATACGTATATACTGTACTCTATATCATCGACTGCATCTTTATGTAATACATGTATCACTAGCCACTTTAACTATGCCACTTTGTTTACATACCCTACATTATTCATCTCATATGTATACGTATATACTGTACTCTATATCATCGACTGCACCCTTATGTAATACATGTATCACTAGCCACTTTAACTATGCCACTTTGTTTACATACTCATCTCATATGTATATACTGTACTCGATACCATCTACTGTATCTTGCCTATGCCGCTCTGTACCATCACTCATTCATATATCTTTATGTACATATTCTTTATCCCCTTACACTTGTGTGTATAAGACAGTAGTTTTGGAATTGTTAGTTAGATTACTCGTTGGTTATTACTGCATTGTCGGAACTAGAAGCACAAGCATTTCGCTACACTCGCATTAACATCTGCTAACCATGTGTATGTGACAAATACAATTTAATTTGATTTTGATTTGGAATAGAGTGCTGTGTATAGACCAGGGCCTATAGGGAATAGGGTCTTATTCCCTATATAGTGGTATTACTATAGACCAGAGTCCTATTCCCTATATAGTGGTACTACTATAGACCAGAGCCCTATTCCCTATATAGTGGTACTACTATAGACCAGAGCCCTATTCCCTATATAGTGGTACTACTTTAGACCAGAGCTCTATTCCCTATATAGTGGTACTACTTTAGACCAGAGCTCTATTCACTATATAGTGCCCTACTATAGACCAGAGCTCTATTCCCTATATAGTGGTACTACTTTAGACCAGAGCTCTATTCTCTATATAGTGGTACTACTATAGACCAGGGCCGTATTCCCTATATAGTGGTACTACTATAGACCAGAGCCCTATTCCCTATATAGTGGTACTACTATAGACCAGGGCCCTATTCCCTATATAGTGGTACTACTTTAGACCAGAGCTCTATTCCCTATATAGTGGTACTACTATAGACCAGAGTCCTATTCCCTATATAGTGGTACTACTATAGACCAGAGCCCTATTCCTTATATAGTACACTACTTTAGACTAGAGCCCTATTCCCTATATAGTGGTACTACTTTAGACCAGAGCCCTATTCCCTATATAGTGGTACTACTTTAGACCAGAGCCCTATTCCCTATATAGTGGTACTACTATAGACCAGAGCCCTATTCCCTATATAGTGGTACTACTATAGACCAGAGCACTATTCCCTATATAGTGGAACTACTATAGACCAGAGCCCTATTCCCTATATAGTGGTACTACTTTAGACCAGAGCTCTATTCCCTATATAGTGGTACTACTATAGACCAGAGCCCTATTCCCTATATAGTGGTACTACTATAGACCAGAGCCCTATTCCCTATATAGTGGTACTACTATAGACCAGAGCCCTATTCCCTATATAGTGGTACTACTATAGACCAGAGCCCTATTCCCTATATAGTGGTACTACTATAGACCAGAGCCCTATTCCCTATATAGTGGTACTACTATAGACCAGAACCCTATTCCCTATATAGTGGTACTACTATAGACCATAGACCAGAACCTATATGAGTGGGTGGTGGGGGGGGATGACTGTGTGTGGTGGGGGGGATGACTGTGTGTGGTGGGGGGGATGACTGTGTGTGGTGGGGTGGATGACTGTGTGTGGTGGAGGGGATGACTGTGTGTGGTGGAGGGGATGACTGTGTGTGGTGGAGGGGATGACTGTGTGTGGTGGGGGGAGGGGGATGACTGTGTGTGGTGGGGGGGGGATGACTGTGTGTGGTGGGGGATGACTGTGTGTGGTAGGGGGATGACTGTGTGTGGTGGGGGGATGACTGTGTGTGGTGGGGGATGACTGTGTGTGGTGAGGGGGATGACTGTGTGTGGTGGGGGGATGACTGTGTGTGACTGTGTAGGGGGATGACTGTGTGTGGTGGGGGATGACTGTGTGTGGTGGGGGATGACTGTGTGTGGTAGGGGGATGACTGTGTGTGGTGGGGGGGATGACTGTGTGTGGTGGGGGGATGACTGTGTGTGGTGGGGAGGATGACTGTGTGTGGTAGGGGATGACTGTGTGTGGTGGGGGGATGACTGTGTGTGGTGGAGGGGATGACTGTGTGTGGTGGGGGATGACTGTGTGTGGTAGGGGGATGACTGTGTGTGGTGGAGGGATGACTGTGTGTGGTGGAGGGGATGACTGTGTGTGGTGGGGGATGACTGTGTGTGGTAGGGGGATGACTGTGTGTGGTGGAGGGGATGACTGTGTGTGGTGGGGGGATGACTGTGTGTGGTGGGGGGATGACTGTGTGTGGTGGAGGGGATGACTGTGTGTGGTAGGGGGATGACTGTGTGTGGTGGGGGATGACTGTGTGTGGTGGGGGGATGACTGTGTGTGGTGGGGGGATGACTGTGTGTGGTGGGGGATGACTGTGTGTGGTGGAGGGGATGACTGTGTGTGGTAGGGGATGACTGTGTGTGGTGGGGGATGACTGTGTGTGTGGTGGGGGGATGACTGTGTGTGTGGTGGGGGGATGACTGTGTGTGGTGGGGGGATGACTGTGTGTGTGGTGGGGGGATGACTGTGTGTGTGGTGGGGGATGACTGTGTGTGTGGTGGGGGATGACTGTGTGTGGTGGGGGATGACTGTGTGTGGTAGGAGGGGATGACTGTGTGTGGTGGGGGATGACTGTGTGTGGTGGGGGATGACTGTGTGTGGTGGGGGGATGACTGTGTGGTGGAGGGATGACTGTGTGTGGCGTAGGGATGACTGTGTGTGTGTGTGTGGGGGGGATGACTGTGTGTGGTGGGGGGATGACTGTGTGTGTGGTGGGGGATGACTGTGTGTGGTGGGGGATGACTGTGTGTGGTGGGGGATGACTGTGTGTGGTAGGGGATGACTGTGTGTGGTGGGGGATGACTGTGTGTGTGGTGGGGGGATGACTGTGTGTGGTGGGGGATGACTGTGTGTGGTAGGAGGGGATGACTGTGTGTGGTGGGGGATGACTGTGTGTGGTGGGGGATGACTGTGTGGTGGAGGGATGACTGTGTGTGGCGGAAGGATGACTGTGTGTGTGTGTGTGGGGATGACTGTGTGTGGTGGGGGATGACTGTGTGGTGGAGGGATGACTGTGTGTGGCGGAAGGATGACTGTGTGTGGTGGGGGATGACTGTGTGTGTGTGTGGGGGATGACTGTGTGTGGTGGGGGGATGACTGTGTGGTGGAGGGATGACTGTGTGTGGCGGAAGGATGACTGTGTGTGGTGGGGGATGACTGTGTGTGGTGGGGGATGACTGTGTGTGGTGGAGGGGATGACTGTGTGTGGTGGAGGGGATGACTGTGTGTGGTGGGGGGATGACTGTGTGTGTGGTGGGGGGATGACTGTGTGTGGTGGGGGGATGACTGTGTGTGTGTGTGTGTGTTTCACTCACCCTATTAAAGCCAGATTTGATAAGGGGCATCACTGAGGCCTCCTCCCTGTCCGGCCTACAACAGCAAACACCAAAAAGATCAACAACACCATTCAGATAAAAAAAAATCAAGAAAAATTCTCTATGACTATGATCATAGTGACTGGTATATAGATGGAGACTATGATCATAGTGACTGGTATATAGATGGAGACTATGATCACAGTGACTGGTATATAGATGGAGACTATGATCATAGTGACTGGTATATAGATGGAGACTATGATCATAGTGACTGGTATAGATGGAGACTATGATCATAGTGACTGGTATATAGATGGAGACTATGAGACTATGATCTATGAGTGACTGGTATATAGATGAGACTATGATCACAGTGACTGGTATATAGATGGAGACTATGATCATAGTGACTGGTATATAGATGGAGACTATGATCATAGTGACTGGTATATAGATGGAGACTATGACTAGTGACTGGTATATAGATGGAGACTATGAGTGACTGGTATATAGATGGAGACTATGATCACAGTGACTGGTATATAGATGGAGACTATGAGACTATGATCATAGTGACTGGTATAGATCATATCACAGTGACTGGTATATAGATGGATCATAGACTATGATCTATGATGAGTATGATCTGGTATATAGATGGAGACTATGATCATAGTGACTGGTATATAGATGGAGACTACACTCAGTGACTGGTATATAGATGGAGACTATGATCATAGTGACTGGTATATAGATGGAGACTATGATCATAGTGACTGGTATATAGATGGAGACTATGATCACAGTGACTGGTATATAGATGGAGACTATGATCATAGTGACTGGTATATAGATGGAGACTATGATCATAGTGACTGGTATATAGATGGAGACTATGAATATAGTGACTGGTATATAGATGGAGACTATGATCATAGTGACTGGTATATAGATGGAGACTATGATCACAGTGACTGGTATATAGATGGAGACTATGATCATAGTGACTGGTATATAGATGGAGACTATGAATATAGTGACTGGTATATAGATGGAGACTATGAATATAGTGACTGGTATATAGATGGAGACTATGAATATAGTGACTGGTATATAGATGGAGACTATGAATATAGTGACTGGTATATAGATGGAGACTATGATCATAGTGACTGGTATATAGATGGAGACTATGATCATAGTGACTGGTATATAGATGGAGACTATGATCATAGTGACTGGTATATAGATGGAGACTATGATCGTAGTGACTAGTGAGACTGAATATAGTGACTATAGATGGAGACTATGATCATAGTGACTGGTATATAGATGGAGACTACACTAAGTGACTGGTATATAGATGGAGACTATGATCATAGTGACTGGTATATAGATGGAGACTATGAATATAGTGACTGGTATATAGATGGAGACTATGATCATAGTGACTGGTATATAGATGGAGACTATGATCATAGTGACTGGTATATAGATGGAGACTATGAATATAGTGACTGGTATATAGATGGAGACTACACTAAGTGACTGGTATATAGATGGAGACTATGATCATAGTGACTGGTATATAGATGGAGACTATGAATATAGTGACTGGTATATAGATGGAGACTATGATCATAGTGACTGGTATATAGATGGAGACTATGATCATAGTGACTGGTATATAGATGGAGACTATGATCGTAGTGACTGGTATATAGATGGAGACTATGAATATAGTGACTGGTGTATAGATGAGACTATGATCATAGTGACTGGTATATAGATGGAGACTACACTCAGTGACTGGTATATAGATGGAGACTATGAATATAGTGACTGGTATATAGATGGAGACTATGATCACAGTGACTGGTATATAGATGGAGACTATGATCATAGTGACTGGTATATAGATGGAGACTATGAATATAGTGACTGGTATATAGATGGAGACTATGAATATAGTGACTGGTGTATGGATGAGACTATGATCATAGTGACTGGTATATAGATGGAGACTACACTCAGTGACTGGTATATAGATGGAGACTATGAATATAGTGACTGGTATATAGATGGAGACTATGAATATAGTGACTGGTGTATGGATGAGACTATGATCATAGTGACTGGTATATAGATGGAGACTACACTCAGTGACTGGTATATAGATGGAGACTATCAGAACATAAAGAGAGGAGGGAGCGGAGGGAACATACCTTTTTACTACAGCGACTATCACAGTGTTTTCTGAAGAGGTCACCGCCCTGATCGACCTGAAGGGAAAACAAAGACACACATTTATCATTTGGCTAGAAAACATACTGGTGGAAACTGCCAAAGAGCCAGCATATCAATGGAGCAGGCCTAGACCTTGTGGTGCAGCTCTGATTCTCCCAGACCAAAGCTCTGTGTGCAGGATTGGTGCAGCTCCGTGAGCAGGCCTAGGCCCTGTGGTGCAGCTCCGTGAGCAGGACTAGACCCTATGGTGCAGCTCTGATTCTCCCAGACCAAAGCTCTGTGTGCAGGACTGGTGCAGCTCTGTGAGCAGTCCTAGGCCCTGTGGTGCAGCTCCGTGAGCAGGCCTAGGCCCTGTGGTGCAGCTCCACGAGCAGATCTTGGCCCAGTGAAAGAATGCAGTGTAGCAGTCGTGGTCATCTGGCTGTGGTTTCTCTTCAGCCAGTCACCATAAAGAAGCTTTAGTTCTCCACAGAGAGCCCTGCGTGTACACTGAACCTATAGACTGGCCAAGATGAATAAGGTTAACATACAGGCTACGGCCAGAGTCAATTAATGTTTGTAAACTTGTTTTTGGTTTGGGCCCGGGCTAAAGATAGAGTGGTGTGGAGGGGGGAAGAGGGGGGTTGTTGCTCGTAGAGAAGGGACCTGACTTCACCAGGTAGCAGGGGACTGAGGTCCGAGGACAGGCACACCGCAGAAACTAGAAAACCCATAGTTCCAATTTGGTAAACCCATCCAGTCAGTAAGGATGCTGCATTAGGATGCTGCATTAGGCTGCTGCATCAGGATGCTGCATTAGAATGCTGCGACACACAGGCATAGTAACATACCAGCATAG
>NW_026291012.1:0-86325 GCF_023373465.1 Oncorhynchus keta | reverse complement strand
AAACACTTTTAGGGTGATTTTAACCACTTCCGGTTGGTCCAGGAAGCTTAGAATCAACACAGGTAGACCTCATACTGGCCTGATGGACTGTTACCAAAGACAGGTTCATACGGCATTCATAACCCATATAGACTTCAGGTTGAATTTAGGGGTAAAGGCAATGTATTCCTATGGGGAGAGAAATCAATGCAAACTTTTGAAGTAAACACCATCTTTTAACTATTAAGGGTTAATGCCACACTGTCAACGTTAGGCTTGCACGGATCGGAAGGACCTTAGGAACATACCTGAGGTCGAATTGTGCTTCTCACCTAACGGTTCTCTCACTGTCACCCAAAAGCAAATGACGTTGTGGGGCAGGCTTCATTTGGGCCTACTTTTCTAATGGTCGCTGCGCTCAGACCGAGCGAGCTACGGTCAAGCGGGATATCTCGTTGAACTCGGCACGGCCTAGACATTATGTTTATGCCATTGCCTGCTCTCTGTGTCTTTAAGAACCGCACTTTTTCACTCCATCCTTGCTGTGTGTGCGTGTGAGAGCTTTTCTTTGACATCTGCTGGGAGAAATGACTGATTTACGGTTCACGAGGGCTACCTAGTCACACATATGAAGTTTCTGAAAAAGATCTGACCTTTTTAACCCATGGAAACTGCCACTGTGACACCATTAAAGGCACTTCCAGTTGGCACAGAAGCTATAAATAAACTCATATCATGATTGGGGTATGCCTCTACAGAATCCTGGAGTTTTAAGTCTTTACGTTAAGAACTGAGTTATTTACGGAGGGTTTAGTGAGTGTGTGTTATTTCAGAAAATCATAGAAAATCACAGAAATCTCGCAGAGCTCCGCAGCACACTTTAAAAAGATTCGTAAGAACAACCTGCAACTGGATCTGTAACCGTTGAAAAAAAAACACCTATCCGTGAACATCACCAAGGTGTCGTTGTCACGATTTCTCTTAAATGACGATAGATAAATGGCTGGTTCTTTTTTAGTTGACACCGGAGGCTCCCTTGACTTTGACGTGAAGTGGAAAAATAATTTCTCTATTTTCATTTTGGACCTTTAATCCCAGATAAAATGGCCATAACTCAAAAAACCGTCTGAGGCACTAGACGCCTATCTTGTTCAGGGGCCAACTGCCCATTATCGCCGCCCCTACGCTCACCTGAAGTTTCGGCTTCTAAATATTTTCAGTTTTCGAGATAAGGCCCCGTCAGTGAATCGTGATGTTTTGTAGCAATAGCCATATGATTGCTTATGCCCTCTTGTGGGAATTTCCGGGACATGGGAAAAATGACATAAATCTTATTATTTTTGTACAGGAACCGAATGTCCGACCGCGTTCATTTGATGACTTCCTGGTAGGTCCGGCCCTGCCCTTCGGCCCGGCCTTAGATCATGGTACAAACGATTTACAGATCAAGTAAGGGACCGTACATTTGCAATATGGACTTTCTCACTAACCATACAGGTACTGCCGAATTCTTCCCTTAAGGTATGTAAATGCATTTACCGGTCATTCTGATATTAATGCTCGCTATGGGAACACAGGATGGCCGGGCAGTGATAGTTGTACATTTCCATCACTCGTTGTGTTGATTTCATCATGTCCATTAGGTGATGTTTTTACACTATAGAATCATATTGCAAGTGCGCGCGCATTTGCAATATGTTTCAATGTGCATTTACCATATGAAATTTGACATGCTCAAAAATGCAAAATTGACTGGTCTGATGGACACAGGATGGCCGAGCAGTGATAGTTGTACATTTCCATCACTCGTTGTGTTGATTTCATCATGTCCATTAGGTGATGTTTTTCACTATAGAATCATATTGCAAATGCACGTGCATTGTTGTGCAACTGGTAACCCAAAAATAAAAATATGGTTGTAAATGCATTTACCGGTCATTCTGATATTAATGCTCGCTATGGGAACACAGGATGGCCGGGCAGTGATAGTTGTACATTTCCATCACTCGTTGTGTTGATTTCATCATGTCCATTAGGTGATGTTTTTACACTATAGAATCATATTGCAAGTGCGCGCGCATTTGCAATATGTTTCAATGTGCATTTACCATATGAAATTTGACATGCTCAAAAATGCAAAATTGACTGGTCTGATGGACACAGGATGGCCGAGCAGTGATAGTTGTACATTTCCATCACTCGCTGTGTTGATTTCATCATGTCCATTAGGTGATGTTTTTACACTATAGAATCATATTGCAAGTGCGCGCGCATTTGCAATATGTTTCAATGTGCATTTACCATATGAAATTTGACATGCTCAAAAATGCAAAATTGACTGGTCTGATGGACACAGGATGGCCGAGCAGTGATAGTTGTACATTTCCATCACTCGTTGTGTTGATTTCATCATGTCCATTAGGTGATGTTTTTACACTATAGAATCATATTGCAAGTGCGCGCATTTGCAATATGTTTCAATGTGCATTTACCATATGAAATTTGACATGCTCAAAAATGCAAAATTGACTGGTCTGATGGACACAGGATGGCCGAGCAGTGATAGTTGTACATTTCCATCACTCGTTGTGTTGATTTCATCATGTCCATTAGGTGATGTTTTTACACTATAGAATCATATTGCAAGTGCGCGCGCATTTGCAATATGTTTCAATGTGCATTTACCATATGAAATTTGACATGCTCAAAAATGCAAAATTGACTGGTCTGATGGACACAGGATGGCCGAGCAGTGATAGTTGTACATTTCCATCACTCGTTGTGTTGATTTCATCATGTCCATTAGGTGATGATGTGAATTGACTGGCCCGATGAACTCCGGGATAGCTGGGCAGTGATTCTGGTTCATCTCCATGGCTCGTTAGGGTTGATTTCAGAATGTCACTTTTGGTGATGGTCCTCTCCGTTTAAACATATTGCTAATGTACAAAAGTCAACTAGCAAGTCAGTGTCCATCAGTCAATTAGATGTCATTTTGACACCAAACTGATACCAATTGACACCAAACCCACTTTTTCCAACTCATTTAGAAGCCAACTATCATATATGTCAGAGCAGGCCCATAATTCACAGCGCCTTTAGTTTAAAACATAATAAAACGTAAAACACATAGTTACGTTCTAGCTGCGGGTCCAGGTCAGACATTATGTGAAGGGGCTATGTGAGGCGACCCCGAATCCAGTTTCGGCTCGATAGGTCCTTCGGTGCCCGAGTAAAACCTAATTGGTGCTGAAAATCCACTTGTTTCCATGCCTTGCTATGGGGTCCTTGAATGAGCTATCGGACCGAAACGTTGGGGTCCGTCTCTATGGGCCGAGCCGGTTCCAATGCACCTAGTCTTGTGTCTCTGAGACTTTTCTAAATGTCGCCATTTTCGTAATGGTCAAAATGAATTGAAATCATTGCAAATGTACGAGGCTATTTCTCGGTCCGAGAACCTTCTAGAGCCACCTAACTCACCACGCACTATCGACCCGAGGTCTAGAACAGGTTTCTAAAGTTTTGGAACTCTAGGTCTGACGGTTCTTTTTAGCTCGAACAAAGCTAACTATTGGAGGCACTGTCTGTCTCTACAACCCCCAATACGTCCCTCCTTCCAAGTTGTGTGTCTGTGTGATTTAGTTTTCCTTGAAATTTTATGGGAAAAATGACTGATTTACAGTTCATGGGGGTTGCCTAATCACACATATGAAGTTTTGGACAGATCTGACTTTTTAACCCCTCGAAACAGCCCCTGAGACACCAATTAAGGCACTTCCGGTTGGCACAGGAAGCTATAAGTCAACACATATCCTCACTGGGCTATGCTTTTACAGAATCCTGTGTTTTAAGTCCTTACGTTAAGAATTGACTGATTTACACAGGGTTGAATGCACTATGTCTATCAAACTGCAGGCAGGTAATGGAAAACACTTTTAGGGTGATTTTAACCACTTCCGGTTGGTCCAGGAAGCCTAGAATCAACACAGGTAGACCTCATACTGGCCTGATGGACTGTTATCAAAGACAGGTTCATACGGCATTCATAACCCATATAGACTTCAGGTTGAATTTAGGGGTAAAGGCAATGTATTCCTATGGGGAGAGAAATCAATGCAAACTATTTGAAGTAAACACCTTCTTTTAACTATTAAGGGTTAATGCCACACGGTCAACGTTAGGCTTGCACGGATCGGAAGGACCTTAGGAACGTACCTGAGGTCGAATTGTGCTTCTCACCCTAACGGTTCTCTCACTGTCACCCAAAAGCAAATGACGTTGTGGGGCAGGCTTCATTTTGGGCCTACTTTTCTAATGGTCGCTGCTCAGACCGAGCGAGCTACGGTCAAGCGGGATATCTCGTTGAACTCGGCACGGCCTAGACATTATGTTTATGCCATTGCCTGCTCTCTGTGTCTTTAAGAACCACACTTTTTCACTCCATCCTTGCTGTGTGTGCGTGTGAGAGCTTTTCTTTGACATCTGCTGGGAGAAATGACTGATTTACAGTTTAGGAGGGTTACCTGGTCACACATATGAAGTTTTGGAGAGATGTGACTTTTCTAACCCTTCAAAACAGACAGTGTGACCCAATTAAAGGCACTTCCGGTTGGCACAGGAAGCTATAAGTAAACACATGTCTTGATTGACATAGCCACTTACAGAATCCTGAGTTTTAAGTCTTTAAGTTAAGAATTGACTGATCTACACAGGGTTGAATGCACTATGTCTATCAAACTGCATGCAGTGTATGGATCAACACTGATAAGGTGATTTCAACCACTTCCGGTTGCTTCAGGAAGCTTATAATTGGCACAGGTAGACCTCATAGTGGTCTGATGGACTGTCATAGAAGACAGGTTCATAAGTCATTCATAACCCACATAGGCTTCAGGTTGAATTTAGGGGTGCAGGCAATGTATTCCTATGGGGAGAGAAGTCAATGCAAACTCTTTGAAGTAAACACCTTATTTTAACTATTAAGGGTTAATGCCACATGGTCAAGGTTAGGCTTGCACGGATCGGAGGACCTCAGGAACGTACCTGAGGTCGAATTGTGCTTCACCCTAACGGTTCTCTCACTGTCACCCAAAAGCAAATGACATTGAGGGCCAGGCTTCCTTTTGCGCCTTCTTTTTTTTCAAGGTCGCTGCACTCAGAGCGAGCTACGGTCAAGCGGGCGTCTCGTTGAACTCTGCACAGCCTGGAGACTATGGTGATGCCATTTTTTGTGTTGATTTCAGAATGCCATTTTGGTGATGGTCCCTCTCCGTTTAAACATATTGCTAATGTACAAAAGTCAACTAGCAAGTCAGTGTCCACCAGTCAATTAGATGTCATTCTGACACCAAACTGATACCAATTGACACCAAACCCACTTTTTCCAACTCATTTAGAAGCCAACTATCACATATGTCAGAGCAGGCCCATAATTCACAGCGCCATTAGTTTAAAACATAATAAAAACGTAAAACACATAGTTACGTTCTAGCTGCGGGTCCAGGTCAGACATTATGTGAAGGCCTATGTGAGGCGACCCCGAATCCCGAGTTTCGGCTCGATAGGTCCTTCGGTGCCCGAGTAAAACCCTAATTGGTGCTGAAAATCCACTTGTTTCCATGCCTTGCTATGGGGTCCTTGAATGAGCTATCGGACCGAAACGTTGGGGTCCGTCTCTATGGGCCGAGCCGGTTCCAATGCACCTAGTCTTGTGTCTCTGAGACTTTTCTAAATGTCGCCATTTTCGTAATGGTCAAAATGAATTGAAATCATTGCAAATGTACGAGGCTATTTCTCGGTCCGAGAACCTTCTAGAGCCACCTAACTCACCACGCACTATCGACCCGAGGTCTAGAACAGGTTTCTAAAGTTTGGAACTCTAGGTCTGACGGTTCTTTTAGCTCGAACAAAGCTAACTATTGGAGGCACTGTCTGTCTCTACAACCCCCAATACGTCCCTCCTTCCAAGTTGTGTGTCTGTGTGATTTAGTTTTCCTTTGAAATTTTATGGGAAAAATGACTGATTTACAGTTCATGGGGGTTGCCTAATCACACATATGAAGTTTTGGACAGATCTGACTTTTTTAACCCCTCGAAACAGCCCCTGAGACACCAATTAAGGCACTTCCGGTTGTCACAGGAAGCTATAAGTCAACACATATCCTCACTGGGCTATGCTTTTACAGAATCCTGAGTTTTAAGTCCTTACGTTAAGAATTGACTGATTTACACAGGGTTGAATGCACTATGTCTATCAAACTGCAGGCAGGTAATGGAAAAACACTTTTAGGGTGATTTTAACCACTTCCGGTTGGTCCAGGAAGCTTAGAATGAACACAGGTAGACCTCATACTGGCCTGATGGACTGTTACCAAAGACAGGTTCATACGGCATTCATAACCCATATAGACTTCAGGTTGAATTTAGGGGTAAAGGCAATGTATTCCTATGGGGAGAGAAATCAATGCAAACTTTTTGAAGTAAACACCATCTTTTAACTATTAAGGGTTAATGCCACACTGTCAACGTTAGGCTTGCACGGATCGGAAGGACCTTAGGAACATACCTGAGGTCGAATTGTGCTTCTCACCCTAACGGTTCTCTCACTGTCACCCAAAAGCAAATGACATTGTGGGGCAGGCTTCATTTTGGGCCTACTTTTCTAAATGGTCGCTGCGCTCAGACCGAGCGAGCTACGGTCAAGCGGGATATCTCGTTGAACTCGGCACGGCCTAGACATTATGTTTATGCCATTGCCTGCTCTCTGTGTCTTTAAGAACCACACTTTTCACTCCATCCTTGCTGTGTGTGCGTGTGAGAGCTTTTCTTTGACATCTGCTGGGAGAAATGACTGATTTACAGTTCACGAGGGTTACCTAGTCACACATATGAAGTTTTGAAAAGATCTGACCTTTTTAACCCATGGAAACTGCCACTGTGACACCATTAAAGGCACTTCCGGTTGGCACAGGAAGCTATAAATAAACTCATATCATGATTGGGGTATGCCTTTACAGAATCCCGAGTTTTAAGTCTTTACGTTAAGAACTGAGTTATTTACGGAGGGTTTAGTGAGTGTGTGTTATTTCAGAAAATCATAGAAAATCACAGAAATCTCGCAGAGCTCCGCAGCACACTTTAAAAAGATTCGTAAGAACAACCTGCAACTGGATCTGTAACCGTTGAAAAAAAACACCTATCCGTGAACATCACCAAGGTGTCGTTGTACGATTTCTCTTAAATGACGATAGATAAATGGCTGGTTCTTTTTTATTGACACCGGAGGCTCCTTGACTTTGACGTGAAGTGGAAAAATAATTTCTCTATTTTCATTTTGGACCTTTAATCCCAGATAAATGGCCATAACTCAAAAACCGTTGAGGCCTAGACGCCATCTTGTTCGGGGCCAACTGCCCATTATGCCGCCCCTACGCTCACCGAGTTTCGGCTTCTAAATATTTTCAGTTTTCGAGATAAGGCCCCGTCGTGAATCGTGATGTTTTGTAGCAATAGCCATATGATTGCTTATGCCCTCTTGTGGGAATTTCCGGGACATGGGAAAAATGACATAAATCTTATTATTTTTGTAAAACGGAAACCGAATGTCCGACAACGTTCATTTGATGACTTCCTGGTAGGTCCGGCCCTGCCGCTCGGCCCGACGCCGTCCGCGAATTTTACAAACGATTTCGGACGTCTAGTAAGGGACCGTACATTTGCAATATGGACTTTCTCACTAACCATACAGGTACTGCCGAATTCTTCCCTTAAGGTATGGGGGTACCGGTACAGAGTCAATGTGGAGGCTATATACAGGGGGTACCGGTACAGAGTCAATGTGGAGGCTATATACAGGGGGTACCGGTACAGAGTCAATGTGGAGGCTATATACAGGGGGTACCGGTACAGAGTCAATGTGGAGGCTATATAAAGGGGGTACCGGTACAGAGTCAATGTGGAGGTTATATACAGGGGGTACCAGTACAGAGTCAATGTGGAGACTATATACAGGGGTACTGGTACAGAGTCAATGTGGAGGCTATATACAGGGGTACCGGTACAGAGTCAATGTGGAGGCTATATACAGGGGGTACCGGTACAGAGTCAATGTGGAGGCTATATACAGGGGGTACAGGTACAGAGTCAATGTGGAGGCTATATACAGGGGTACAGGTACAGAGTCAATGTGGAGGCTATATACAGGGGTACCAGTACAGAGTCAATGTGGAGGCTATATACAGGGTGTTACGGTAAAGAGTCAATGTGGAGGCTATATACAGGGGGTACCAGTACAGAGTCTATGTGGAGGCTATATACAGGGGTACCAGTACAGAGTCAATGTGGAGGCTATATACAGGGGGTACCAGTACAGAGTCAATGTGGAGGCTATATACAGGGGGTACCAGTACAGAGTCAATGTGGAGGCTATATACAGGGGGTACCAGTACAGAGTCAATGTGGAGGCTATATACAGGGGGTACTGGTACAGAGTCAATGTGGAGGCTATATACAGGGGGTACCAGTACAGAGTCAATGTGGAGGCTATATACAGGGGGTACCGGTACAGAGTCAATGTGGAGGCTATATACAGGGGGTACCAGTACAGAGTCAATGTGGAGGTTATATACAGGGGGTACCGGTACAGAGTCAATGTGGAGGCTATATACAGGGTATTACGGTACAGAGTCAATGTGGAGGCTATATACAGGGTATTACGGTACAGAGTCAATGTGGAGGCTATATACAGGGGGTACCAGTACAGAGTCAATGTGGAGGCTATATACAGGGTATTACGGTACAGAGTCAATGTGGAGGCTATATACAGGGTATTACGGTACAGAGTCAATGTGGAGGCTATATACAGGGGTACCAGTACAGAGTCAATGTGGAGGTTATATACAGGGGGTACCGGTACAGAGTCAATGTGGAGGATATATACAGGGTATTACGGTACAGAGTCAATGTGGAGGCTATATACAGGGTATTACGGTACAGAGTCAATGTGGAGGCTATATACAGGGTATTACGGTACAGAGTCAATGTGGAGGCTATATACAGGGGTACCAGTACAGAGTCAATGTGGAGGCTATATACAGGGGTACCAGTACAGAGTCAATGTGGAGGCTATATACAGGGGTACCAGTACAGAGTCAATGTGGAGGCTATATACAGGGGATACCAGTACAGAGTCAATGTGGAGGCTATATACAGGGTATTACGGTACAGAGTCAATGTGGAGGCTATATACAGGGGTACCAGTACAGAGTCAATGTGGAGGCTATATACAGGGATACCGGTACAGAGTCAATGTGGAGGCTATATACAGGGGGTACCGGTACAGAGTCGATGTGGAGGCTATATACAGGGTGTACCAGTACAGAGTCAATGTGGAGGCTATATACAGGGGTACAGGTACAGAGTCAATGTGGAGGCTATATACAGGGGGTACCGGTACAGAGTCAATGTGGAGACTATATACAGGGGGTACCGGTACAGAGTCAATGTGGAGGCTATATACAGGGGGTACCGGTACAGAGTCAATGTGGAGGCTATATACAGGGGGTACAGGTACAGAGTCAATGTGGAGGCTATATACAGGGGTACCGGTACAGAGTCAATGTGGAGGCTATATACAGGGTATTACGGTACAGAGTCAATGTGGAGGCTATATACAGGGGTACCAGTACAGAGTCAATGTGGAGGCTATATACAGGGGATACCAGTACAGAGTCAATGTGGAGGCTATATACAGGGGGTACCGGTACAGAGTCGATGTGGAGGCTATATACAGGGTGTACCAGTACAGAGTCAATGTGGAGGCTATATACAGGGGGTACAGGTACAGAGTCAATGTGGAGGCTATATACAGGGGTACCGGTACAGAGTCAATGTGGAGACTATATACAGGGGGTACCGGTACAGAGTCAATGTGGAGGCTATATACAGGGGTACCAGTACAGAGTCAATGTGGAGGCTATATACAGGGGGTACAGGTACAGAGTCAATGTGGAGGCTATATACAGGGGTACCAGTACAGAGTCAATGTGGAGGCTATATACAGGGGTACCAGTACAGAGTCAATGTGGAGGCTATATACAGGGGGTACCGGTACAGAGTCAATGTGGAGGCATACAGGGGTACTGGTACAGAGTCAATGTGGAGGCATACAGGGGTACCGGTACAGAGTCAATGTGGAGGCTATATACAGGGGTACCAGTACAGAGTCAATGTGGAGGCATACAGGGGTACTGGTACAGAGTCAATGTGGAGGCATACAGGGGTACCGGTACAGAGTCAATGTGGAGGCTATATACAGGGGTACCAGTACAGAGTCAATGTGGAGGCTATATACAGGAGTACCAGTACAGAGTCAATGTGGAGGCTATATACAGGGTATTACGGTACAGAGTCAATGTGGAGGCTATATACAGGGTATTACGGTACAGAGTCAATGTGGAGGCTATATACAGGGGGTACCAGTACAGAGTTAATGTGGAGGCTATATACAGGGGTACTGGTACAGAGTTAATGTGGAGGCTATATACAGGGGTACCAGTACAGAGTCAATGTGGAGGCTATATACAGGGGTACCAGTACAGAGTCAATGTGGAGGCTATATACAGGGGTACCAGTACAGAGTCAATGTGGAGGCTATATACAGGGGTACCGGTACAGAGTCAATGTGGAGGCTATATACAGGGGTACCAGTACAGAGTCAATGTGGAGGCTATATACAGGGGGTACCAGTACAGAGTCAATGTGGAGGCTATATACAGGGGGTACCAGTACAGAGTCAATGTGGAGGCTATATACAGGGGGTACCAGTACAGAGTCAATGTGGAGGCTATATACAGGGGGTACCGGTACAGAGTCAATGTGGAGGCTATATACAGGGGTACCAGTACAGAGTCAATGTGGAGGCTATATACAGGGGGTACCAGTACAGAGTCAATGTGGAGGCTATATACAGGGGGTACCAGTACAGAGTCAATGTGGAGGCTATATACAGGGGTACCAGTACAGAGTCAATGTGGAGGCTATATACAGGGGGTACTGGTACAGAGTCAATGTGGAGGCTATATACAGGGGGTACCGGTACAGAGTCAATGTGGAGGCTATATACAGGGTATTACGGTACAGAGTCAATGTGGAGACTATATACAGGGGTACTGGTACAGAGTCAATGTGGAGGCTATATACAGGGGGTACCAGTACAGAGTCAATGTGGAGGCTATATACAGGGGTACTGGTACAGAGTCAATGTGGAGGCTATATACAGGGGTACCAGTACAGAGTCAATGTGGAGGCTATATACAGGGGGTACCGGTACAGAGTCAGTGTGGAGGCTATATACAGGGGTACTGGTACAGAGTCAATGTGGAGACTATATACAGGGGGTACCGGTACAGAGTCAATGTGGAGGCTATATACAGGGGTACTGGTACAGAGTCAATGTGGAGACTATATACAGGGGTACCGGTACAGAGTCAATGTGGAGGCTATATACAGGGGGTACCGGTACAGAGTCAATGTGGAGGTTATATACAGGGGTACCGGTACAGAGTCAATGTGGAGGCTATATACAGGGGTACCGGTACAGAGTCAATGTGGAGGATATATACAGGGGGTACCGGTACAGAGTCAATGTGGAGGCTATATACAGGGGGTACTGGTACAGAGTCAATGTGGAGGCTATATACAGGGGTACCAGTACAGAGTCAATGTGGAGGCTATATACAGGGGGTACCGGTACAGAGTCAATGTGGAGGCTATATACAGGGGGTACAGGTACAGAGTCAATGTGGAGGCTATATACAGGGGGTACAGGTACAGAGTCAATGTGGAGGCTATATACAGGGGGTACCAGTACAGAGTCAATGTGGAGGCTATATACAGGGTGTTACGGTAAAGAGTCAATGTGGAGGCTATATACAGGGGTACCAGTACAGAGTCAATGTGGAGGCTATATACAGGGGTACCAGTACAGAGTCAATGTAGAGGCTATATACATGGGGTACCAGTACTGAGTCAATGTAGAGGCTATATACATGGGGTACCAGTACTGAGTCAATGTAGAGGCTATATACAGGGGGTACCAGTACTGAGTCAATGTAGAGGCTATATACAGGGGGTACCAGTACAGAGTCAATGTGGAGGCTATATACAGGGGGTACTGGTACAGAGTCAATGTGGAGGCTATATACAGGGGGTACCAGTACAGAGTCAATGTGGAGGCTATATACAGGGTATTACGGTACAGAGTCAATGTGGAGGCTATATACAGGGGTACCAGTACAGAGTCAATGTGGAGGTTATATACAGGGGGTACCGGTACAGAGTCAATGTGGAGGATATATACAGGGTATTACGGTACAGAGTCAATGTGGAGGCTATATACAGGGTATTACGGTACAGAGTCAATGTGGAGGCTATATACAGGGGTACCAGTACAGAGTCAATGTGGAGGCTATATACAGGGTATTACGGTACAGAGTCAATGTGGAGGCTATATACAGGGTATTACGGTACAGAGTCAATGTGGAGGCTATATACAGGGGGTACCAGTACAGAGTCAATGTGGAGGCTATATACAGGGGGTACCGGTACAGAGTCAATGTGGAGGCTATATACAGGGTATTACGGTACAGAGTCAATGTGGAGGCTATATACAGGGTATTACGGTACAGAGTCAATGTGGAGGCTATATACAGGGGGTACCAGTACAGAGTCAATGTGGAGGCTATATACAGGGTATTACGGTACAGAGTCAATGTGGAGGCTATATACAGGGTATTACGGTACAGAGTCAATGTGGAGGCTATATACAGGGGGTACCAGTACAGAGTCAATGTGGAGGCTATATACAGGGGGTACCAGTACAGAGTCAATGTGGAGGCTATATACAGGGGGTACCAGTACAGAGTCAATGTGGAGGCTATATACAGGGGATAACAGTACAGAGTCAATGTGGAGGCTATATACAGGGTATTACGGTACAGAGTCAATGTGGAGGCTATATACAGGGGGTACCAGTACAGAGTCAATGTGGAGGCTATATACAGGGGATACCAGTACAGAGTCAATGTGGAGGCTATATACAGGGGTACCGGTACAGAGTCGATGTGGAGGCTATATACAGGGTGTACCAGTACAGAGTCAATGTGGAGGCTATATACAGGGGGTACCAGTACAGAGTCAATGTGGAGGCTATATACAGGGGGTACTGGTACAGAGTCAATGTGGAGGCTATATACAGGGTGTACCAGTACAGAGTCAATGTGGAGGCTATATACAGGGGTACCGGTACAGAGTCAATGTGGAGGCTATATACAGGGGTACTGGTACAGAGTCAATGTGGAGGCTATATACAGGGTGTACCAGTACAGAGTCAATGTGGAGGCTATATACAGGGGTACTGGTACAGAGTCAATGTGGAGGCTATATACAGGGTGTACCAGTACAGAGTCAATGTGGAGGCTATATACAGGGGTACCGGTACAGAGTCAATGTGGAGGCTATATACAGGGGTACCAGTACAGAGTCAATGTGGAGGCTATATACAGGGGGTACTGGTACAGAGTCAATGTGGAGGCTATATACAGGGGTACCAGTACAGAGTCAATGTGGAGGCTATATACAGGGGTACCGGTACAGAGTCAATGTGGAGGCTATATACAGGGGTACCAGTACAGAGTCAATGTGGAGGCTATATACAGGGGTACTGGTACAGAGTCAATGTGGAGGCTATATATAGGGGGTACCAGTACAGAGTCAATGTGGAGGCTATATACAGGGGGTACTGGTACAGAGTCAATGTGGAGGCTATATACAGGGGTACTGGTACAGAGTCAATGTGGAGGCTATATACAGGGGGCATCGGTACCGAGTCAATGTGGAGGCTATATACAGGGGTACCGGTAAAGAGTCAATGTGGAGGCTATATACAGGGGGTACCGGTACAGAGTCAATGTGGAGGCTATATACAGGGGTACAGGTACAGAGTCAATGTGGAGGCTATATACAGGGGGTACCGGTACAGAGTCAATGTGGAGGCTATATACAGGGGTACTGGTACAGAGTCAATGTGGAGGCTGTATACAGGGGTACTGGTACAGAGTCAATGTGGAGACTATATACAGGGGTACTGGTACAGAGTCAATGTGGAGGCTATATACAGGGGGTACAGAGTCAATGTGGAGGCTATATACAGGGGGTACAGGTACAGAGTCAATGTGCGAGGGTACAGGTTAGTCAAGGTCATTTCTATATGTAGGTAGGGGTAAAGTGACTGTGCATAGATAATAGACAGTGTGTAGAAAACAAATGGGGGGGGGGTCAATGTAAACAGTCCGGGTGGGCATTTGATTAGTTATTCATCCGTCTTATGGCTTGGGGGTAGAAGCTGTTAATGAGCCTTTTGGTCCTAAACTTGGCTCACCAGTACCGCTTGCCGTGGGGTAGCAGAGAGAACAGTCTGTGATATTGGGTGACTGGAGTCTTTGACCATTTTTTGGTCCTTCCTCTGAGACCGCCTGGTATAGAGGTCCTGGATGGCAGGAAGCTTGGCCCCAGTGATGTACTGGGCCGTACACACTACCCTCTGTAGTGCCTTGCGGTCAGATGCCCGAGCAGTTGCCATACCAGGCGGTGATGCAACCAGTCAGGATGCTCTCGATGGTAGACATTTCTTGGGGATCCCAAATCTTTCTGGATGGGAAAAGGTGTTGTCCCTCTTCACAACTGTCTTGGTGTGTTTGGACGATGACAGTTTTGTGGTAATGTGGAACTTGAAATTCGCTACCTTACAGCCCCATCGATGTTAAATCATCTACTTTGTCTTGCTCGCATTGAGGGAGAGGTTGTTGACAGGTTGTTGACCTGGCACAACACCGCTAGGTCTCTGACCTCTTTCATTGTTGTCGGTAACCAAACCTCCCACTGTTGTGTCGTCAGCAAACTTAATGATGGTGTTGAGTCGTGTTTGGCCCCTCAGTCGTGGGTGAACAGGGAGTGCAGGAGGAGACTGAGCCCCTGAAGCAGGTGACTGATGTAATGATCAGCATGGCAGATGTGTTGTTGCCTACCCTCACCACCTGGGGGCGGACCGTCAGGAAGTCCAGGATCCAGTTACAGAGGGAGGTGTTGTTACCTACCCTCACCACCTGGGGGCGGACCGTCAGGAAGTCCAGGATCCAGTTACAGAGGGAGGTGTTGTTACCTACCCTCACCACCTGGGGGCGGCCCGTCAGGAAGTCCAGGATCCAGTTACAGAGGGAGGTGTTGTTACCTACCCTTACCACCTGGGGGCGGCCCGTCAGGAAGTCCAGGATCCAGTTACAGAGGGAGGTGTTGTTACCTACCCTCACCACCTGGGGGCGGCCCATCAGGAAGTCCAGGATCCAGTTACAGAGGGAGGTGTTGTTACCTACCCTCACCACCTGGGGGCGGACCATCAGGAAGTCCAGGATCCAGTTACAGAGGGAGGTGTTGTTACCTACCCTCACCACCTGGGGGCGGCCCATCAGGAAGTCCAGGATCCAGTTACAGAGGGAGGTGTTGTTACCTACCCTCACCACCTGGGCCCATCAGGAAGTCCAGGATCCAGTTACAGAGGAGGTGTTGTTACCTACCCTCACCACCTGGGGGCAGCCCATCAGAAAAGTCCAGGATCCAGTTGCAGACGGAGGTGTTTAGTCCCAGGGTCCTTAGCTTTGTGATGAGCTTTGAGGGCACTATGGTGTTGAACGCTAAGCTGTAGTCAATGAACAGCATTCTCACATAGGTGTTCCTTTTGTCCAGGTTTCCCAGGGCAGTGTGGAGTGTGATTGAGATTGCATCATCTGTTTGGGCGGTATGCACATTGAAGTTGTCCTAGAGTTTCTGGGAATAAGGTGTTGATGGATGTGACACATGACCAGCCTTTCAAAGCACTTCATGGCTACCAACGTGAGTGCTACAGGTCGGTAGTCATTTAGGCAGGTTACCTTTGCTTCCTTGGGCACAGGGTCTATGGTGGTCTGTTTGAAGCATGTAGGTATTACAGACTCGACCAGAGAAAGGTTGAAAATGTCAGTGAATACACTTGCCAGTTGTTCCGCGCATGCTTTGAGTACACGTCCTCCATCTGGCCCCCCGCGGCTTTGTGAATGTTGACCTGTTAAAGCGTCAGCTAAATTATTAAAGGTTTTCGGCTACCGAGAGCACAGTCATCCGGAACAACTGGTCATCTCATGCATGCTTCAATGTTGCTTGCTAGAAATGAGGAAAATGTATTTAAGTTTCCCTGCATTAAAGTCCACGGCCACTAGGAGCACCACTTCTGGGTGAGCATGTTCCTGTTTGCTTATAGTGTTACACAGCTGGTTGAGTGGCCTTATACAGCTGGTTGAGTGGCCTTATACAGCTGGTTGAGTGGCCTTATGCAGCTGGTTGAGTGCTGTCTTAATGCCAGCATCGGTTTGTGGTGGTAAGTAGACAGCTGAGGTATTCTAACTCGAGACTTCCTTAATATTAGAGATCATTCACCAACTGTTGTTGACTAGCCGACGCTGCTAGATGTATTTTATCCATGTCCTTGTCTAGCCATGACTATGTGAAATACAGGATATTACCGTTCTTTGGGTCCTGTTGATAGGATAGTCTCAAACGGAGCTCGTCCAGTTTATTCTCCAGTGATTGTATGTTTGCCAATAGAACGGAGGGCAGAGGCGGTTTATGTACTTGCCGACGTAGTTTCGTCAGGATGCCCTCACGTCGGCCTCTTTCGGGTCTCTGGGATTAGGGCCTTGTCTGAGGTAAGCAGTACGTCCTGCGCCTCCGACTCGTTAAGTAGAAATCTTCATCCAAATGGAGGTTAGTTGTTCGGAAGCTCTTTTCATTCAAAGAAAATGATGGCGTAAACATTATGTACAAAACAAGTTACGATCTGCACAAAAAATAATAATATCAGCCTGTAAAACAGCTGCTATGTAATGCATCGTCATTTTCTGTTTTCATCCTAATGTTGGATTAAAACCCTGACTAGAACTTAATGTGAATAGTAGCTAATGTTCTGAGAATTTTACCATTTTACCGGCTGACAGGGTTCCTTCGGGCTGTCCATGTTCCTTCGGGATGACAGGGTTCCTTCGGGATGACAGGGTTCATTCGGGATGACAGGGTTCCTTCGGGATGACAGGGTTCCTTCGGGATGACAGGGTTCCTTCGGGATGACTGGGTTCCTTCGGGATGACTGGGTTCCTTCGGGCTGACAGGGTTCCTTAATGCTGACAGGGTTCCTTCGGGATGACAGGGTTCCTTCAGGCTGACTCGATTAATTCGGGCTGACAGGGTTCCTTCAGGCTGACAGGGTTCCTTAATGCTGACTGGGTTCCTTCGGGCTGACTGGGTTCCTTCGGGCTGACTGGGTTCCTTCGGGCTGACTGGGTTCCTTCGGGCTGACTGGGTTCCTTCGGGCTGACTGGGTTCCTTCGGCTGACAGGGTTCCTTCGGGCTGACAGGGTTCCTTAATGCTGACTGGATTCATTCGGGCTGAAAGGGTTCCTTCGGGCTGACAGGGTTCCTTCGGGATGACTGGGTTCCTTCGGGATGACTGGGTTCCTTCGGGATGACTGGGTTCCTTCGGGATGACTGGGTTCCTTCGGGCTGACAGGGTTCCTTAATGCTGACAGGGTTCCTTCGGGATGACAGGGTTCCTTCAGGCTGACTCGATTAATTCGGGCTGACAGGGTTCCTTAATGCTGACTGGATTCATTCGGGCTGACTGGGTTCCTTCGGGCTGACTGGGTTCCTTCGGGCTGACTGGGTTCCTTCGGGCTGACAGGGTTCCTTCGGGCTGACAGGGTTCCTTCGGGCTGACAGGGTTCCTTCGGGCTGACAGGGTTCCTTCAGGCTGACAGGGTTCCTTAATGCTGACTGGATTCATTCGGGCTGAAAGGGTTCCTTCGGGCTGACAGGGTTCCTTCGGGCTGACAGGGTTCCTTCGGGCTGACAGGGTTCCTTCGGGCTGACAGGGTTCCTTAATGCTGACTGGATTCATTCGGGCTGACAGGGTTCCTTCAGGCTGACAGGGTTCCTTAATGCTGACTGGATTCATTCGGGCTGACAGGGTTCCTTAATGCTGACTGGATTCATTCGGGCTGACAAGGTTCCTTCGGGCTGACAGGGTTCCTTCGGGCTGACAGGGTTCCTTCGGGCTGACAGGGTTCCTTAATGCTGACTGGATTCATTTGGGCTGACAGGGTTCCTAATCTGTGTGGAAGAGACCGAGGAGAAAAAGAGGGAAGAAAGAAAAGAGGGAGTAGAGGGTAAAGAAGAGAAAAGAGTGGAAGAGCCCTGATCCTCTGTAGGAACACAAGACTGAGTGGGAATGTTATCGTCACCAACAGAAACGGGTAACTAAAAAGTGAATGGACTAACTCTTTACCAATCACTCTTCAGTGGAATCAGACGGTACTATCAGCCTTGAACCTGTAGAATGGAAGAAATAAGAGGCAGTGTAGGCCAGAGCGCGCACACACACACACACACACACACACACACACACACACACACACACACACACACACACACACACACACACACACACACACACACACACACACACACACACACACACACACACACACACACACACACACAGCAGGTCAACCACACAGGTCAGATATCTCTCCTCCAGATCAGAGACCAGCCAGGAGCACCAGCGGGCCAACAGATCACTGCTAGAGGCCGCCTCCCAAATTCAACGCTATTCCCTATGTAGTGCACTACTTTTGACCGGGGCCCTACAGGGTAGTATTCAGTGCCCAGAGGGCTCAGGCCAATAGTAGTGCACTATGTAGGGAATAGTGTTCCATTTGGGCCACAGCCATAGAGGCCTGCTGCTAGCCACTCACATCTGTAATCACTATTCAACACACAATGACCATGAAGGCCGTTTAATTCTAACACTCAGCAGACACACTGTTCAGAACAGTGATGGTTAAATTGTGATCCCACTTGCCCTTTCAAGGGAACCAATATTTGGAGCCACAACAACTGACAGAGAAGAGAAATGGAAACATTATAGAAACAAACTAAATGACAGCATTAAAAAGGAATCATCTTCTGGTCTTAAAAGGGGATTAAATGGGGATCGGGGGATTGAATGGGGATCGGGATTAAATGGGGATCGGGATTGAATGGGGATCGGGGATTAAATGGGGATCGGGGATTGAATGGGGATCGGGATTGAATGGGGATCGGGATTGAATGGGGATCGGGATTGAATGGGGATCGGGATTGAATGGGGATCGGGGATTGAATGGGGATCGGGATTAAATGGGGATCGGGGATTAAATGGGGATCGGGGGATTGAATGGGGATCGGGATTGAATGGGGATCGGGGATTGAATGGGGATCGGGGATTGAATGGGGATCGGGGGATTAAATGGGGATTAAATGGGGATCGGGGATTGAATGGGGATCGGGGATTGAATGGGGATCGGGGGATTAAATGGGGATCGGGATTGAATGGGGATCGGGGATTAAATGGGGATCGGGGATTGAATGGGGATCGGGGATTGAATGGGGATCGGGGATTGAATGGGGATCGGGGATTGAATGGGGATCGGGGATTGAATGGGGATCGGGGATTGAATGGGGATCGGGGATTGAATGGGGATCGGGATTAAATGGGGATCGGGGATTGAATGGGGATCGGGGATTGAATGGGGATCGGGGATTAAATGGGGATCGGGGATTGAATGGGGATCGGGGATTGAATGGGGATCGGGGATTGAATGGGGATCGGGGATTGAATGGGGATCGGGGGATTAAATGGGGATCGGGATTAAATGGGGATCGGGGATTGAATGGGGATCGGGATTGAATGGGGATCGGGGATTAAATGGGGATCGGGGATTGAATGGGGATCTGGGATTAAATGGGGATCGTTAATCACAGAAATCAGGTGTTTTTTCAAAAACTGTATTCTTAAAATAATCATGAGGATGCATTTAATTTAGATTTCACCCTAAAAACTCAGCGTAATCTTATAATACAAAAAAAGAGGATATTGTAATAACGTAATGAGGATACTGTAATGAGGATACTGTAATGAGGATACTGTAATGAGGATACCGTAATGAGGATACTGTAATGAGGATACCGTAATGAGGATACCGTAATGAGGATACTGTAATGAGGATACTGTAATGAGATACCGTAATGAGGATACCGTAATGAGGATACTGTAATGAGGATACTGTAATGAGATACCGTAATGAGGATACCGTAATGAGATACTGTAATGAGGATACCGTAATGAGGATACCGTAATGAGGATACCGTAATGAGGATACCGTAATGAGGATACCGTAATGAGGATACCGTAATTAGGATACCGTAATAAGGATACTGCAGCACAAGGGCAGCTAGATATAGAACATGACGATACCTTAATGAGGATACCGTAATGAGGATACCGTAATGAGGATACTGTAATGAGGATACTGTAATGAGGATACCGTAATGAGGATACCGTAATGAGGATACCGTAATGAGGATACCGTAATGAGGATACCGTAATGAGGATACCGTAATGAGGACACCGTGATGAGGATACCGTTATGAAGATACCGTAATGAGGATACTGTAATGAGGATACCGTAATGAGGATACCGTAATGAGAATACTGTAATGAGGATACTGTAATGAGGATACTGTAATGAGGATACCGTAATGAGGATACCGTAATAAGGATACTGCAGCACAAGGGCAGCTAGATAATATATAATAATAATATATGCCATTTAGCAGACGCTTTTATCCAAAGCGACTTACAGTCATGTGTGCATACATTCTACGTATGGGTGGTCCCGGAATCGAACCCACTACCCTGGCGTTACAAGTGCCATGCTCTACCAACTGTGCTACAGAAGGACCACAGAGGCCGCCTAGAACATGACGATACGGTAATGAGGATACGGTAATGAGGATACTATAATGAGGATACTGTAATGAGGATACTGTAATGAGGATACTGTAATGAGGATACTGTAATGAGGATACTGTAATGAGGATACCGTAATGAGGATACTGTAATGAGGATACTGTAATGAGGATACTGTAATGAGGATACTGTAATGAGGATACTGTAATGAGGATACTGTAATGAGGATACTGTAATGAGGATACGGTAATGAGGATACTGTAATGAGGATACTGTAATGAGGATACTGTAATGAGGATACTGTAATGAGGATACTGTAATGAGGATACTGTAATGAGGATACCGTAATGAGGATACCGTAATGAGGATACCGTAATGAGGATACCGTAATGAGGATACCGTAATGAGGATACTGTAATGAGGATACTGTAATGAGGATACTGTAATGAGGATACTGTAATGAGGATACTGTAATGAGGATACCGTAATGAGGATACTGTAATGAGGATACTGTAATGAGGATACTGTAATGAGGATACTGTAATGAGGATACTGTAATGAGGATACCGTAATGAGGATACTGTAATGAGGATACTGTAATGAGGATACTGTAATGAGGATACTGTAATGAGGATACGGTAATGAGGATACTGTAATGAGGATACTGTAATGAGGATACTGTAATGAGGATACTGTAATGAGGATACTGTAATGAGGATACGGTAATGAGGATACGGTAATGAGGATACTGTAATGAGGATACTGTAATGAGGATACCGTAATGAGGATACTGTAATGAGGATACTATAATGAGGATACTGTAATGAGGATACTGTAATGAGGATACTATAATGAGGATACTGTAATGAGGATACTGTAATGAGGATACTGTAATGAGGATACCGTAATGAGGATACTGTAATGAGGATACTGTAATGAGGATACTGTAATGAGGATACTGTAATGAGGATACTCAAATCAGATTTTATTTGTCACATACACATCTTGAAGCATGTGGGAATAGCAGACTGGTATAGGGTTTGATTGAATATGTCCGTAAACACATCAGCCAGCTGGTCTGTGCATGCTCTGAGGACGTGGCTGTGGATTCCCTCTGGGCCTGTAGCCTTGCGAGGGTTAACACTTTTAAATGTTTTATCACATCGGCTGCAGTGAAGGAGAGTCCGCAGGTTTTGGTAGCAGTCCGTGTCACTGGCACTGTATTGTCCTCAAAGCGAGCAAAGAAGTTTTGTCTGTCTACGAGCAAGACATCCTGGTCCACGACGGGGCTGGTTTTCTTTTTGTAATTCGTGATTGACGTTAGACCCTGCCACATACCTCTTGTGTCTGAGCCGTTGAATTGCGACTCTACTTTGTCTCTATACTGACGCTTAGCTTGTGTGATTGCCTTGCAGAGGGAATAGCTACACTGTTTGTATTCGGTCATGTTTTCGGTCATGCCTTGCCATGATTAACAGCATTGGTTCGCGCTTTCAGTTTCGCGGGAATGCTGCCATCAATCCATGGTTTCTGGTTTGGGAATGTTTTAATAGTTGCTGTGGATACTACATCGCCGATGCACGTTCTAATGAACTCGCTCACCGAATCAGCGTATCCGTCAATGTTGTTGTTTGACTCAATGCAGAAAATATCCCAATCTACGGGATCCAAGCGATCGAAGCAGACTTGAAGCGTGGAATCAGATTGGTCGGACCAACGTTGAACGGACCTAAGCGCGGGAGCTTCCTGTTTTAGTCTTAGTCTATAGGCTGGGAGCAACAAAATGGAGTCATGGTCAGCTTTTCCAAAAGGAGGGCGGGGGGGCCTTATATGCATCGCGGAAGTTAGAATAACAATGATCCAGGGTTTTACCAGCCCTGGTTGCGCAATTGATATGCTGATACAATTTAGGGAGTCTTGTTTTCAGATTAGCCTTGTTAAAATCCCCAGCTACAATGAATGCAGCCTCCAGATATGTGGTTTCCAGTTTACATAGAGTCAAATAAAGTTAATTCAGGGCCATCGATGTGTCTGCTTGGGGGAATATATGCGGCTGTGATTATAATCGAAGAGTATTCTCTTGGTAGATAATGCGGTCGGCATTTCATTGTGAGGAATTCTAAGTCAGGTGAACAAAAGGACCTTGAGTTCCTGTATGTTGTTATGATCACACCACGTCTCGTTAATCAAAAGGCATACCCCCTCCGCCCCTCTTCTTACCAGAGAGATGTTTGTTTCTGTTGGCGCGATGCGTGAAGAAACCAGCTGGCTGTATCCTGTAATGATGATACTGTAATGAGGATACTGTAATGAGGATCCCGTAATGAGGATACCGTAATGATGATACTGTAATGAGGATACTGTAATGAGGATACTGTAATGAGGATACTGTAGTGATGATACGGTAGTGAGGATACTGTAATGAGGATACCGTAATGATGATACTGTAATGAGGATACTGTAATGAGGATACTGTAATGAGGATACTGTAGTGATGATACGGTAGTGAGGATACTGTAATGAGGATACTGTAATGAGGATACTGTAGTGAGGATACTGTAGTGAGGATACTGTAGTGAGGATACTGTAGTGAGGATACTGTAATGAGGATACTGTAGTGAGGATACCGTAATGATGATACTGTAATGAGGATACCGTAATGAGGATACTGTAATGAGGATACTGTAATGAGGATACTGTAATGAGGATACTGTAATGAGGATACCGTAATGAGGATACTGTAATGAGGATACAGTAATGACTATACATCTCAATACCAATATATTATATTATGTATTTTTGACCATATAACATTTCGTTAACATTACTGAACTAAGCTTGTAAATTTGCCCTTTTAGTAATTTTAGTAATTTAGCAGATGTTCTTATCCAGAGCTACTTCCAGTGCATTCATCTCCAGATAGCTAGGTGGACCAGTCATAGTCAGTACATTCATCTCCAGGTAGCTAGGTGGACCAGTCATAGTCAGTACATTCATCTTCAGATAGCTAGGTGGACTAGTCATAGTCAGTACATTCATCTTCAGATAGCTAGGTGGACCAGTCATAGTCAGTACATTCATCTTCAGATAGCTAGGTGGACCAGTCATAGTCAGTACATTCATCTCCAGATAGCTAGGTGGACCAGTCATAGTCAGTACATTCATCTTCAGATAGCTAGGTGGACCAGTCATAGTCAGCACATTCATCTCCAGATAGCTAGGTGGACCAGTCATAGTCAGCACATTCATCTCCAGATAGCTAGGTGGACCAGTCATAGTCAGCACATTCATCTCCAGATAGCTAGGTGGACCAGTCATAGTCAGGACATTCATCTCCAGATAGCGAGGTGGACCAGTCATAGTCAGCACATTCATCTCCAGATAGCTAGGTGGACCAGTCATAGTCAGCACATTCATCTCCAGATAGCTAGGTGGACCAGTCATAGTCAGTACATTCATCTCCAGATAGCTAGGTGGACCAGTCATAGTCAGCACATTCATCTCCAGATAGCTAGGTGGACCAGTCATAGTCAGGACATTCATCTCCAGATAGCTAGGTGGACCAGTCATAGTCAGTACATTCATCTCCAGATAGCTAGGTGGACCAGTCATAGTCAGTACATTCATCTCCAGATAGCGAGGTGGACCAGTCATAGTCAGTACATTCATCTCCAGATAGCTAGGTGGACCAGTCATAGTCAGTACATTCATCTTCAGATAGCTAGGTGGACCAGTCATAGTCAGTACATTCATCTTCAGATAGCTAGGTGGACCAGTCATAGTCAGTACATTCATCTTCAGATAGCTAGGTGGACTAGTCATAGTCAGTACATTCATCTTCAGATAGCTAGGTGGACTAGTCATAGTCAGTACATTCATCTTCAGATAGCTAGGTGGACCAGTCATAGTCAGTACATTCATCTACAGATAGCTAGGTGGACTAGTCATAGTCAGTACATTCATCTCCAGATAGCGAGGTGGACTAGTCATAGTCAGTACATTCATCTCCAGATAGCGAGGTGGACCAGTCATAGTCAGTACATTCATCTCCAGATAGCTAGGTGGACCAGTCATAGTCAGTACATTCATCTCCAGATAGCTAGGTGGACCAGTCATAGTCAGTACATTCATCTTCAGATAGCTAGGTGGACCAGTCATAGTCAGCACATTCATCTCCAGATAGCTAGGTGGACCAGTCATAGTCAGCACATTCATCTCCAGATAGCTAGGTGGACCAGTCATAGTCAGCACATTCATCTCCAGATAGCTAGGTGGACCAGTCATAGTCAGGACATTCATCTCCAGATAGCGAGGTGGACCAGTCATAGTCAGCACATTCATCTCCAGATAGCTAGGTGGACCAGTCATAGTCAGCACATTCATCTCCAGATAGCTAGGTGGACCAGTCATAGTCAGTACATTCATCTCCAGATAGCTAGGTGGACCAGTCATAGTCAGCACATTCATCTCCAGATAGCTAGGTGGACCAGTCATAGTCAGGACATTCATCTCCAGATAGCTAGGTGGACCAGTCATAGTCAGTACATTCATCTCCAGATAGCTAGGTGGACCAGTCATAGTCAGTACATTCATCTCCAGATAGCGAGGTGGACCAGTCATAGTCAGTACATTCATCTCCAGATAGCGAGGTGGACCAGTCATAGTCAGTACATTCATCTCCAGATAGCTAGGTGGACCAGTCATAGTCAGTACATTCATCTTCAGATAGCTAGGTGGACCAGTCATAGTCAGTACATTCATCTCCAGATAGCTAGGTGGACCAGTCATAATCAGTACATTCATCTTCAGATAGCTAGGTGGACCAGTCATAGTCAGTACATTCATCTTCAGATAGCTAGGTGGACCAGTCATAGTCAGTACATTCATCTTCAGATAGCTAGGAGGACCAGTCATAGTCAGTACATTCACCTTCAGATAGCTAGGTGGGACAACCACGTATCACAGTCATAGTCAGTACATTCATCTTCAGATAGCTAGGTGGGACAACCACAGATCACAGTCATAGTCAGTACATTAATCTTCAGATAGCTAGGTGGGACAACCACATATCACAGTCATAGTCAGTACATTCATCTTCAGATAGCTAGGTGGGACAACCACAGATCACAGTCATAGTCAGTACATTAATCTTCAGATAGCTAGGTGGGACAACCACATATCACAGTCATAGTCAGTACATTCATCTTCAGATAGCTAGGTGGGACAATCACACATCTCAGTCATAGCGAAATAGATTTTTCCTCAAAAAAGTAGCTATCAGCAAAGTCAGGGCTCAAGAGTAGGGGGAAAGTCAGTACAGTTCAGTCTTCAGAAATTATGACTGTTCATTACTGAGGTCTCTTGGGACATCTCTTAGAGCTGGTGTTATTCAACTCTTAGGGCTGGTGTTATTCATCTCTTAGGACTGGTGTTATTCATCTCTTAGGGCTGGTGTTATTCATCTCTGGTGTTATTCAGATGGTGTTATTCATCTCTTAGGGCTGGTGTTATTCATCTCTTAGGGCTGGTGTTATTCAACTCTTAGGGCATTCAACTCAGGGCTGGTGTTATTCATCTCTCAGGGTTGGTGTTATTCAACTCTTAGGTTGGTGTTATTCAACTCTTAGGGCTGGTGTTATTCAACTCTTAGGGCTGGTGTTATTCAACTCTTAGGGCTGGTGTTATTCAACTCTCTTTAGGGGCTGGTGTTATTCATCTCTTAGGGTGGTGTTATTCAACTCTTTAGGGCTGGTGTTATTCAACTCTTAGGGTTGGTGTTATTATTCCTTAGGTTGGTGTTATTCATCTCTTAGGGCTGGTGTTATTCAACTCTTAGGGCTGGTGTTATTCAACTTTATTGTTATTCAACTCTTAGGGCTGGTGTTATTCAACTCTCTGGTGTTATTCAACTCTTAGGGCTGGTGTTATTCAACTCTTAGGGTTGGTGTTATTCAACTCTTAGGGCTGGTGTTATTCAGTCTTAGGCTGGTGTTATTCAACTCTTAGGGGATTCAACTCTTAGGGTTGGTGTTATTCAACTCTTAGGGTTGGTGTTATTCAACTCTTAGTTCTTATGGCTGGTGTTATTTAACTCTTAGGGCTGGTGTTATTCAACTCTTAGGGCTGGTGTTATTCAACTCTTAGGGCTGGTGTTATTCAACTCTTAGGCTGGTGTTATTCAACTCTTAGGGGTTGGTGTTATTCAACTCTTAGGGCTGGTGTTATTCAACTCTTAGGTTGGTGTTATTCAACTCTTAGGGCTGGTGTTATTCAACTCTTAGGGGTGTTATTCAACTGGTGTTATTCATCTGGTGTTATTCAACTCTTAGGACTGGTGTTATTCAACTCTTAGGGCTGGTGTTATTCAACTCTCTTAGGGCTGGTGTTATTCAACTCTTAGGCTGGTGTTATTCAACTCTTAGGGCTGGTGTTATTCAACTCTTAGGGCTGGTGTTATTCAACTCTTAGGGCTGGTGTTATTCAACTCTTAGGGCTGGTGTTATTCAACTCTTAGGGTGGTGTTATTCAACTCTTAGGGCTGGTGTTATTCAACTCTTAGGGCTGGTGTTATTCATCTCTTAGGGCTGGTGTTATTCAACTCTTAGGGCTGGTGTTATTCAACTCTTAGGGCTGGTGTTATTCAACTCTTAATTCTCTTAGGGCTGGTGTTATTCAACTCTTAGGGCTGTTATTCATTCAACTCTTAGGGTTGGTGTTATTCATCTCTTAGGGTTGGTGTTATTCAACTCTTAGGGCTGGTGTTATTCAACTCTTAGGGGTTGGTGTTATTCATCTCTTAGGGCTGGTGTTATTCAACTCTTAGGTGGTGTTATTCAACTCTTAGGGTTGGTGTTATCTCTTTAGGGTTGGTGTTATTCAACTCTTAGGGCTGGTGTTATTCAACTCTTCTGGTGTTATTCAACTCTTAGGGCTGGTGTTATTCAACTCTTAGGGTTGGTGTTATTCAACTCTTAGGGTTATTCAACTCTTAGGGCTGGTGTTATTCAACTCTTAGGGCTGGTGTTATTCAACTCTTAGGGCTGGTGTTATTCAACTCTTGGTGTTAGGGCTGGTGTTATTCAGGGCTCTTGGGGCTGGTGTTATTCAACTCTTAGGGTTGGTGTTATTCAACTCTTAGGGGTTTATTCAACTCTTAGGTGTTATTCAACTCTTAGGGCTGGTGTTATTCAACTCTTAGGGCTGGTGTTATTCAACTCTTAGGGCTGGTGTTATTCAACTCTTAGGGCTGGTGTTATTCAACTCTTAGGGCTGGTGTTATTCAACTCTTAAGGTTGGTGTTATTCAACTCTTAGGGCTGGTGTTATTCAACTCTTAGGGCTGGTGTTATTGACAACTCTTAGGGCTGGTGTTATTCAACTCTTAGGGCTGGTGTTATTTAACTCTTAGGGCTGGTGTTATTCAGCTCTTAGGGTTGTTTATTTTGCAAAAAATCTTAGGGCTGTTATTCAACTCTTAGGGTTGGTGTTATTCAACTCTTAGGGCTGGTGTTATTCAACTCTTAGGGCTGGTGTTATTCAACTCTTAGGGCTGGTGTTATTCAACTCTTAGGGCTGGTGTTATTCAACTCTTAGGGTTGGTGTTATTCAACTCTTAGGGCTGGTGTTATTCAACTCTTAGGGGACTTGTTATTCACATTATAAACTCTTAAGGTTGTGTTATTCAACTCTTAGGGCTGGTGTTATTCAACTCTTAGGGCTTAGGGCTGTTATTCAACTCTTAGGGTTGGTGTTATTCAACTCTTAGGGCTGGTGTTATTCAACTCTTAGGGCTGGTGTTATTCAACTCTTAGGGCTGGTGTTATTCAACTCTTAGGGCTGGTGTTATTCAACTCTTAGGGTTGGTGCTTATTCAAAGCTCTTAGGGGGGTGGTTTATTCAACTCTTAGGGCTGGTGTTATTCAACTCTTAGGGCTGGTGTTATTCAACTCTTAGGGCTGGTGTTATTCAACTCTTAGGGTTGGTGTTATTCAACTCTTAGGGCTGGGGATGTTATTCAACTCTTAGGGCTGGTGTTAATGACTGGTGTTATTCAACTCTTAGGGCTGGTGTTATTCAACTCTTAGGGTTGGTGTTATTCAACTCTCTTAGGGCTGGTGTTATTCAGACTCTTAGGATTGTGCTGGTGTTATTCAACTCTTAGGGTTGGTGTTATTCAACTCTTAGGGTGGTGTTGTTGTGTTATTCAACTCTTAGGGCTGGTGTTATTCAACTCTTAGGGCTGGTGTTATTCAACTCTTAGGGCTGGTGTTATTCAACTCTTAGGGCTGGTGTTATTCAACTCTTAAACTCTGGTGTTATTCAACTCTTAGGCCTGGTGTTATTCAACTCTTAGGCTGGTGTTATTCAACTCTTAGGGCTTATTAAACTCTTAGGGCTGGTGTTATTTAACTCTTAGGGCTGGTGTTATTCAACTCTTAGGGTTGGTGTTAATTCAACTCTTAGGGCTGGTGTTATTCAACTCTTAGGGCTGGTGTTATTCATCTCTTGGACTCTGTTATTTTTTTAACTCTTAGGGTGGTTTATTCAACTCTTAGGGTTGGTGTTATTCAACTCAACTCTTAGGGCTGGTGTTATTCAACTCTTAGGGCTGGTGTTATTCAACTCTTAGGGTTGGTGTTATTCAACTCTTAGGGTTGGTGTTATTCAACTCTTAGGGGGTGTTATTCAACTCTTAGGGCTGGTTTATTCAACTCTTAGGGCTGGTGGGACTGGTGTTATGGTGGTGTTATTCAACTCTTAGGACTCTTATTCAACTCTTAGGCTGGTGTTATTCAACTCTTAGGACTGGTGTTATTCAACTGGCTGTGTTATTCAACTCTTAGGGCTGGTGTTATTCATCTCTTAGGGCTGGTGTTATTCCATTCTTAGGGAAACCAGATTTTACAACCACTGAGTAAAAATATATAATACACTCTTGATTAAGAAACACAAAACCTGATCAACAGAACACATACATTCAGAATGCTTCCTGTTTCTCCTCCAGATCCATCATTCTCAATTTTCCTAAGTAAAACAGAGGATAATTTGTGACATTTAACAAAGTGCTAAAACAATGTTTATTAAACAGTGTTCCGCGCAGGCAAATGAGCCATGCTAAAACAACTCCCATATGATCTATAGGCTTCTTGTGAAACCCCTCTCGGGAAAAGCCTCACGGATAAACATCAGTAATAAACAGCTTCTGATTGGATTATAATGATGACAGAACTACGTCAATTTGCATTTAGAACGTCGCACATTCAGATTCGTAGCTGCAAGGACGATTCGCAAATGTGTAATTTCATTTCCCAGCAAGCCTTTATCATGACTTGTGAAAGATTTAACAACAGTCGCAAACTTGTAACTTGACATCTGAATACATTCAATAAGATTTGCGTAATTGATTTTATTGCAAAAGTCCATTTAAGAGTATGAATATTCTGCTGTGAATCAAAAACACTTGCAGATTTTGAATATGCGCTGGCTCAGTTCTGTCACTTCCTACATTTGTAGGAAGAGATTTACAAGTAAAATCTTGATTTGCGCTCTGGGGGGCAGGACCTTTTACTCCTGACCAATCAGTTCCCTCTACCAAAACCACAGCCGCCAAACCATTGGCTTGATTGTTCCATCAATCAAATATCAGGAAGTACAGTAGCTATCCACATGAGCAAGAGAGGGGGGCGGCAGTGTAGCCTAGTGGTTAGAGCGTTGGACTAGTAACCGAAAGGTTGCAAGTTCAAAATCCCCGAGCTGACAAGGTACAAATCTGTCGTTCTGCCCCTGAACAGGCAGTTAACCCACTGTTCCCAGGCCGTCATTGAAAATAAGAATTTGTTCTTAACTGACTTGCCTGGTTAAATAAAGGTAAAATAAATAAATAAAAAAGGCCAGAGGATGAGGTAAAGAACAGTTAATAGTTAATAGTTTCTGGAAACCTAGCTAATGTTATCTACACTGCAGTGATGGTGGGCCAAATTAGCTAGCAACCTTTTCCCCAGCAGTTTCAATGTAGCTAAAGTTAATGGCATTTATATAAACTATCAATCAGATGGTTAACTAGTAAACATATTTGTTTTTAGCCGGGACAGGAAGACTGTATTCACATTATAAACTACTTAAGGTTGTTTCATGTGAAATGATTTTGAATGTTAGTCATCATACAACATTGGGGATCATGCTGGGAAACACAAAACACACATGACCTGAAAGCCATATCCTGTCATTATTATTATCTCATGTTCATCTCATGTTATTATTATTATTATTATTATTATTATTCAGAGTGCGTTAGATGGAGCAAGAACTTCCACTTTGAAAAAAAAACACATTTAGTTGAGAACATGAAAACGTTCTCCATGTCACACACAGTTGCTTTCTTCCACATAGTCAATTTTTTAACGATAACAGATATATTACCAAAGGTTGTTTAATGTGAAATGATTTGGGATGTTCATTATCTGGTCAAATGGGGATCAAGTCACAGAGCAACGGTGGAATCAGGGAAGAAAACAGAAATGGCCAACCTAATGTATTCCATTCTTACAGTCATCATGTTCGTCTTTTTTTTTTTTTTTTTACTTAATATATAAATAATATATGCCATTTAGCAGACGCTTTTATCCAAAGCGACTTACAGTCATGTGTGCATACATTCTACGTATGGGTGGTCCCGGGGATCAAACCCACTACCCTGGCGTTACAAGCGCCATGCTCTACCAACTGAGCTACAGAAGGACCACTTACTTATTTTTCATCTGTTTTTGGTGTTTTACCTGGAACAGCAACTATGAATTCCAATGTGTTCATCATTGGATTTAACCATCCATTTCAACAAATACTTATTTCACGATTTTCAATCTTATTTGTATTTCAGGGATCAGGAAAAATATTAATAATTTCTATAAGTATAATAATTAATGACAATAATTATAAGAATAATGACAACAATAATGCCGATAATGATAATGCGATAATGATGATACTAATAACAATTCTGATAATAATAATTACAATGGTAATAATGATGATAATAGGATCATTCAACATTGTCTTGGTAAGCAACTCCAGTGCATATTTGGCCTTGTGTTTTAGGTTATTGTCCTGCTGAAAGGTGGATTTGTCTCCCGGTGTCTGTTGGAAAGCAGACTGAACCAGGATTGTGCCTGAGCTTAGCTCTATTCCGTTTCTTTTTATCCTGAAAAACTCCCCAGTCCTTAACGATTCCAAGCATACCCTTAACATGATGCAGCCACCACCACGCTTGACAATATGAAGACTGGTACTCAGGGATGTGTTGTGTTGGATTTGGCCCTTAACGCTTTGTATTCAGGACATAAATTTGTTTCTTTGCCACAATTGTAGCAGTTTTACTTTAGTGCTTTATTGCAAACAAGATGCATGTTTTTGAATATTTGTACTCTGTAAAATCTTCCTTCTTTTCACTCTGTCGTTTATGTTAGTATTGTGGAGCAACTACAATAACTTGATCCAGCCTCATTTTCTCCTATCACAGCCATTAAACTCTGTAACTGTTTTAAAGTCACCATTGGCCTCATGGTGAAATCCCTGAGCAGTTTCCTTCCTCTCCAGCAACTGAGAGAAATCTTATCTTTGTCGTGACTGGGTGACACCATCCAAAGTGTAATTAATAACGGCACCATTGGTCAAATGGATAATTAATTTCTCTTTTTTGGTTTACCTTTAAGAGGCATTGAAAAAACCTCCCTGGTCTTTGTGGTTGAATCTGTGTTTTAAATCCACTTCTCGACTGAGGGACCTTACAGATAATTATATGTGTTGGGGTACAGAGATGAGGTCATAAAAAAATCCTGTTAAACACAATTATTGAACACAGAGCCCATGTGACTTATTATGCACATGGACTCTGTATATTTTTTTATATTTTTACTCCTGAACTTTATTCCATAACAAAGGGATTGAATACTTATTGACACAAGACATTTCAGCTTTTCATTTTTAATTCATTTGTAAACATTTTTACAAACATAATTCCACTTTGACATTATTATTATTATTATTAGGCCAGTGACAAAAAATTGAGAAAGTCAACGAGTATGAATACTTTCTGAAGGCACTCACTACACTGTGGCGAGACTCTGGCTCTGGTGTTATCACCACCTAGTGGTGCACCCATGCTACTGCACATCAGGTCTCCAACAGATTATATATTGTATTTTTGATTTAACCTTTATTAACTAGGCAAGTCAGTTAAGAACAAATTCATATTTTACAATGACTGCCTACTCAGGCCAAACCCTGCCTAACCCGGACCACGCTGGGCCAAATATGCACGGCCCTATAGGACTTCCGACCATGGCCGGTTGTGATACAGCCCGGGATCGAACCAGGGTCTGTAGTGATGCCTCTAGCCCCTATTCCGTTTATAGGTTGAAGTGATGAGAGATATGTCTAATAGAGCACAAGGCAAAAGTGGTAAATAAAATCACCTCTTTCCACCCTTTCTCTCTGGATTTTTGTTTGAGATTCCGTCTCTCACAGTTGAAGTGTACCTATGATAAAAAATTACAGACCTCTACATGCTTTGTATGTAGGAAAACCTGCAAAATCGTCAGTTTATCAAATACTTGTTCTCCCCACTGTAGTAATCGATATACAGTATCTTCCAACAGGATTCACTAGGAACCAAAAGAACCAGAACAAACTGAACTATTTGGGAATGCATTTGTCCAATAGAAACTCTGGTTTTCTTTAAAAATGGTTGTATCAGTAGTCACGTCCCTCCCATGTCTTCTGGCTTCTCACTGTGACGTGGTTAGGTTGGACCAAAGTGTAGAGAAGAGACCAGAGGAAGAATCAGTGGATAAACATAATATATAACTGAGAAACGCAGGATCACAGTACACTTGAAAAACAACAAACACTAAGTCTCGAAAACTCACTCAGGAAATGACCGCACACGGTTAACAATTCAAGCTTCTGTGAAGGACCACAGAAAACACACCTCTTTTAACAGGGACACAATCATGAAATAATAAGACACACCTGAGCCCAATAAAAGTTTCTAGGGCGGTCTCTGCCACCCTCTGGTGCCAGAAGGAACCATGACAGTACCCCCCCCCCCCCTTCCAGGAGTGGCTCCAGCCGCGAAGCCATGACGACCACCATGTAGTTGTTTGAAGTCTCTAACAAGACCCTAATCCAGGATGTACTGGGCAGGCACCCACACACGCTACTCTGGATTGTAGCCCTCCCAGCCCACCAGGTACTGCAGGGTCCCTCGGACCCTACAAGACTCCAAGAGACACCGGATCGCGTAGACCGGGCGGCCATCCACAAGTCGAGGGAGCGGAGGAGCAGGTGTGGGGGGAGGGAATGGACTGGTCCTTACTCATGGACCTGGGTAGCTGGAGATGATAGGTGACCGGGTTGATGCGACTCAGGATCTTGAATGTAGCAAGGAGCGAGCTTCCGCGAGTCCACCTTTCAGGGAAGATCACGGGTGGACAGCCACAACCGTTGACCCGGTCGGCAGACCCGAAGAGGTCTTCTGTGCCGGTTTGCCTGATGTTGGTGTCGGACAGAGGAGCGGAGCAAAGAGGATCTGATCGTCGAATGAACGCCTCAGCTGCTTCTGCCTCTTGTTCTGCCTCTGATGGCGAACCCAAACTGACACTCAAACGGTGAGAGTCCAGTGGACAAGTTTAGCAGTGTGTTATGACCATACTCCGCCCAGATGAGGAACTTCTCCAGGTCCTGCTTGACCCGCTCAGTTTGCCCATTCGACTGAGGGTGGAACCCCGAGGAGACTCACCGATGCCAACAGGGAACAGAAGGCCATCCAATGCCGTGCGGCGAACTGGGGCCCATGATCTGTGACAATGTCCGTTTTAGTCGAAATACATGGATAATCATGAGATCAGCGGTCTCCTTCACTGAAGGCAACTTGGTTAATGCAATGAAATTTGCTGCCTTGGAGAACCGATCGACGACCACCAGGACAATGGGATGGGTGTAACCCTGTGATAAAGTCTACAGACAGATGAGACCAAGGCCAGCTGGGGATGGGCAGAGGTTAGAGCAACCCGGCCAGTCGCTGACGCGAAGACCTGCTTTGGGCACAGATGGAACAGGCCGCAAAAAAAGGATCTCACATCCTCCATCATGTTGGGCCACCAGAATTTCCGCCTCAGGAACTCCAGTGTCCGATTAACCCCTGGATTTAGAGTTCATTTAGAGGAGCGTCCCCATTGTAGACCCCGGGCTGATCGCGGAACATAAAGTCTGTTAGTGGGTCCCCCTCCAGGGTCAGGTTCTTGTGTCTGAGCTTGTCGGACTGCGGTTTCAATACTACATATCAAAAGGGGCAACAATGCGTGAGCTGGGGATGATGGGCTCGGGGTCCCTCTCCTCGTTAGAGACATCGTGTTGGCGAGACAGGGCGTCTGCTTTCTGATTCTTCGATCCCGGGCAATAGGCTAGTGTGAAATCGAACCTGTTAAAAACAGAGCCTGGCGAGCGTCCAACCCTCTTGGCTTCTTGAATGGAGACCAAGTTCTTATGGTCCATCCAGATCACGAAAGGATGAGGTGCCCCCTCCAACCAGTGTCTACACCCCTCAAGGGCCCACTTAACTGCCAAGAGCTCCCGGTTGCTTACATCATAGTTGTGTTCCGCTCTCGAGAACCGCTTGGAGAGAAAGGTACATGGGTGCAGTTTGTCCTCCTCATCCTGCTGTGAAAGGACCGCCCCTGCTCCAATGTCCGAGGCATCCAACTCCACCACAAAGGGACAACTTGGATCAGGATGAAAGAGGATGGTTCCAGAGGTGAAACGTCCCATGGGCTCCATGAATGCCCCGTCAGCCTCGGAGTCCAACAAAAACAGGTCTGGGACTTGAGGGTTAGTGAGAGGCGCTGCCACCGCACCCAAGTAGCGTATAAAACGCCTGTAAAAATGGACAAACATGAGGATCCGCTGGATCTGCTTGAGTGAGGTGGGACTGGGCCAGTCGGCAACCGCCTCAATCTTTACATGGTCCATTTGAATGCCTTTGGTAGAGATAATGAGACCCAGGAAGGAGACCTGGGATACATGGAACTCACACTTGGCGGATGTGCAGTATGTGTTCCGGAAGATCCAAGATGTCGGCAAGGTAACAAAGACGAAGCGATTCAACATATCCCTCAGTGTCAATGACCAATGCTTGAAAGACTGCCAGTGATAATCCGAAAGGCATGACTAAATACTCATAGTGGCCACTAGGGGTGTTAAAGGCAGTATTCCACTCATCTCCCTCTCTCGATTCTCACCAGATTTTAAGCATTGCGGAGGTCCAGTTTGGTGAAATGCAGAGGATATCAGGGGTAGGCGGGAAATGATTATTGATTGTAATCTGGTTCAGCCCTCTGTAGTCGATGCAGGCCTCCATCCTTCTTACCCACGAAGAAGAAGCCTCCACCAGCAGGGGATGTAGAGGGGTGAATGAAGCCCGTCTCCAGCGACTCCCGGATGTAATTGTCCATGACTGCTGCTTCAGGGGTCGAGAGGGAGTACAGATGACCCCGGGGAAGGGAGTTCTATGGCACAGGCGTAAGGACAATGAGGAGGAAGGGTGAAGGCCTCCTGGAGGTTGAAGAATTCAGGAAGGAGAGCGGAAATAATCAGGCCCACCTGAGTCCAATAAAAGTCTCTGCCGCCCTCTGGTGGAGGAACCATGAAAGTACCCCCCCTTCCAGGAGGAACCATGACAGTACCCCCCTTCCAGGAGGAACCATGACAGCACCCCCCTTTCTGGAGGAACCATGACGGTACCCCCCCTTCCAGGAGGAACCATGACAGTACCCCCCTTCCAGGAGGAACCATGACGGTACACCCCTTCCAGGAGGAACCATGACAGTACCCCCCTTCCAGGAGGAACCATGACAGTACCCCCCTTCCAGGAGGAACCATGACAGTACCCCCCTTCCAGGAGGAAACATGACAGTACCCCCCTTCCAGGAGGAACCATGACAGTACCCCCCCTTCCAGGAGGAACCATGACAGTACCCCCCTTCCAGGAGGAACCATGACAGTACCCCCCTTCCAGGAGGAACCATGACAGTACCCCCCTTCCAGGAGGAACCATGACGGTACCCCCCTTCCAGGAGGAACCATGACAGTACCCACCTTCCAGGAGGAACCATGACAGTACCCCCTTCCAGGAGGAACCATGATGGTACCCCCCTTCCAGGAGGAACCATGACAGTACCCCCTTCCAGGAGGAACCATGACAGTACCCCCTTCCAGGAGGAACCATGATGGTGCCCCACTTCCAGGGGAACCATGATGGTGCCCCACTTCCAGGAGGAACCATGACAGTACCCCACTTCCAGGAGGAACCATGACAGTACCCCCTTCCAGGAGGAACCATGACAGTACCCCCTTCCAGGAGGAACCATGACAGTATTACACATTACTACATTACTACAGTATGTTCTAGAGAACCATCCCAACAGGATACATTACTACAGTATGTTCTATAGAGGTGAACCATTACATTACTACAGTATGTTCTATAGAGGTGAACCATCCCAACAGGATACATTACTACAGTATGTTCTATAGAGGTGAACCATCCCAACAGGATACATTACTACAGTATGTTCTATAGAGGTGAACCATCCCAACAGGATACATTACTACAGTATGTTCTATAGAGGTGAACCATCCCAACAGGATACATTACTACAGTATGTTCTATAGAGGTGAACCATCCCAACAGGATACATTACTACAGTATGTTCTATAGAGGTGAACCATCCCAACAGGATACATTACTACAGTATGTTCTATAGAGGTGAACCATCCCAACAGGATACATTACTACAGTATGTTCTATAGAGGTGAACCATCCCAACAGGACACATTACTACATTACTACAGTATGTTCTATAGAGGTGAACCATCCCAACAGGATACATTACTACATTACTACATATGTTCTATAGAGGTAACCATCCCAACAGGATACATTACTACATTACTACATTATGTTCTATAGAGGTGAACCATCCCAACAGGATACATTACTACATTACTACAGTATGTTCTATAGAGGTGAACCATCCCAACAGGATACATTACTACATTACTACAGTATGTTCTATAGAGGTGAACCATCCCAACTGGATACATTACTACAGTATGTTCTATAGAGGTGAACCATCCCAACTGGATACATTACTACAGTATGTTCTATAGAGGTGAACCATACCAACAGGATACATTACTACAGTATGTAGTGTATTGTGTAATATGTACTGTGTGAGGGAAGACAGACAGTACAACAGGTATACCAGTGTATCCATTTAATAGGTTGGACATACAAAAATAAACCACGACAAAGCAATACATGTACTGTATTCATGTACAAATAAAACCTGAAAGAGTTCCGTTGTTCTCATTATGTGATACACTGCTATCAAACAGTACATTAACCAAACCTTACGGAAAAATGTTTTTAATAATGACGTATCAAATCGATTTGCATGATGGTTTTTCAACATGGATGATAATTCATAATAATTATAATCATATATGTAACGCCTTGGACTGATGACGACCGTGATGACAGAGTGAGTTGTGACGAAAAAAACCCAACAAAACATGATTTAACTGAAGGCACAGTGCCTGACACCTCAGTGACGACATAAACAACGTAGTGGAGGGGTATTTCATTCACAGGCTGACAAAATATCAAAAAACAAAACTCTCATGAATTGTACAAGTATAAAATAGCAAACAACATGAATAAATTACATTACTGACACGGAGAACCCTTCACAAGGTGCTACTAAAATAATCTGGAACCGTCTGGAACCGGCATCAGAACATAAAACAAGAGATCGGTCCTTGAAACTTAGTTTTTTAAAATATTTTTGTGGGGGTTTTTCTTCTCAAACCGTCCTCTCTTGTCTTGAACACAATCATAATAAGTTAGCTGTTTGTATCTAGTACTGTAGCTGTGTGTATGTAGTAATGTAGCTGTTTGTATCTAGTACTGTAGCTGTGTGTATGTAGTAACGTAGCTGTTTGTATCTAGTACTGTAGCTGTGTGTATGTAGCAACGTAGCTGTGTGTATGTAGTAATGTAGCTGTGTGTATGTAGTAACGTAGCTGTGTGTATCCAGCACTGTAGCTGTGTGTATCCAGCACTGTAACGCTGTGTGTATGTAGTAACGTAGCTGTGTGTATCCAGTAACGTAGCTGTGTGTATGTAGTAACGTAGCTGTGTGTATCCAGCAACGTAGCCGTGTGTATGTAGTACTGTAGCTGTGTGTATGTAGTAACGTAGCTGTGTGTATCTAGTAACGTAGCTGTGTGTATCTAGCAACGTAGCTGTGTGTATGTAGTAACGTAGCTGTGTGTATCTAGTAACGTAGCTGTGTGTATGTAGTAACGTAGCTGTGTGTATCCAGTAACGTAGCTGTGTGTATCCAGTAACGTAGCTGTGTGTATCCAGTAACGTAGCTGGTGTATCCAGCAACGCAGCTGTGTGTATGTAGTAACGTAGCTGTGTGTATCCAGTAACGTAGCTGTGTGTATGTAGTAATGTAGCTGTGTGTATGTAGTAATGTAGATGTGTGTATCCAGTAACGTAGCTGTGTGTATCTAGTAACGTAGCTGTGTGTATGTAGTAACGTAGCTGTGTGTATGTAGTACTGTAGAGACGTGTATCCAGTAACGTAGCTGTGTGTATGTAGTAACGTAGCTGTGTGTATGTAGTAATGTAGCTGTGTGTATCCAGTAACGTAGCTGTGTGTATGTAGTAACGTAGCTGTGTGTCCAGCAACGCAGCTGTGTGTATCCAGTAACGTAGCTGTGTGTATGTAGTAATGTAGCTGTGTGTATCTAGTAACGTAGCTGTGTGTATGTAGTAACGTAGCTGTGTGTATCCAGTAACGTAGCTGTGTGTATCTAGTAACGTAGCTGTGTGTATCTAGTAACGTAGCTGTGTGTATCCAGTAACGTAGCTGTGTGTATGTAGTAACGTAGCTGTGTATATGTAGTAATGTAGCTGTGTGTATGTAGTACTGTAGATGTGCAGTATGTAGTAATGTAGCTGCGTGTATCTAGTAACGTAGCTGTGTGTATGCAGTAACGTAGCTGTGTGTATGTAGTAATGTAGCTGTGTGTATGTAGTACTGTAGATGTGTGTGTATCCAGTAATGTAGCTGTGTGTATGTAGTAATGTAGCTGTGTGTATGTAGTAATGTAGCTGTGTGTATCTAGTAACGTAGCTGTGTGTATGTAGTAATGTAGCTGTGTGTATCTAGTAATGTAGCTGTGTGTATCCAGTAACGTAGCTATTATGCGTCCGTAGTAACGTAGCTGTGTGCACGTAGTAATGTAGCTGTGTATCTAGCAATGTAGCTGTGTGTATGTAGTAACGTAGCTGTGTGTATGTAGTAACGTAGCTGTGTGTATGTAGTAACGCAGCTGTGTGTATGTAGTAATGTAGCTGTGTGTATGTAGTAACGTAGCTGTGTGTATCTAGTAACGTAGCTGTGTGTATGCAGTAACGTAGCTGTGTGTATGTAGTAATGTAGCTGTGTGTATGTAGTAATGTAGCTGTGTGTATGTAGTAATGTAGCTGTGTGTATCTAGCAACGTAGCTGTGTGTATGTAGTAACGTAGCTGTGTGTATGTAGTAACGTAGCTGTGTGTATCTAGTAATGTAGCTGTGTGTATGTAGTAATGTAGCTGTGTGTATCTAGTAATGTAGCTGTGTGTATGTAGTAATGTAATATAAAGTACCAGTCAAAGGTTTGGACACATTCAATGGTTTTTCTTTATTTTTACATTGTTGAATAATAGTGAAGACATCAACATCAGGAAATAACACATATGGAAAGGTAAGAAATTCCACAAATTAACTTTAAACAAGGCACACCTGTTAACTGAAACGCATTCCAGGTGACTACCTCTTGAAGCTGGTTGAGAGAATGCCAAGAGTGTGAAAGGTAGTCAAGGCAAAAGGGTGGCTTCTTTGAAGAATCTCAAAAAAAAAAAATATGTTGATTTGTTTAACACCTTTATGTTTCCATATGTGTTATTTCATAGTGTTGATGTCTTCACTATTATTCTACAATGTAGAAAATAGTACAAATAAAGAAAACCCAGGAATGAGTAGGTGTCCAAATTTTGATAGGTACTGTATCTGTGTGCATGTAGTAATGTAGTAATGTAATGTAGCTGTGGTATGTGGTAACATAATGTAGCTGTGTGTATCCAGTAATGTAGCTGTGTGTATGCAGTAACCATTGTAGGTGCATTTATGTAGCAACGTAACGTATCCGTGTGTATGTGGTAATGTAGCTGTGTGTATGTGGTAACGTAGCTGTGTGTATGTAGTAACGTAGCTGTGTGTATGGGGTAACGTAGCTGTGTGTCCAGTAACGTAGCTGTGTGTCCGTAGTAACGTAGCTGTGTATATGTAGCAACGTAGCTGTGCATGTGGTAACGGAGCTGTGTGTATGTGGCAACGTAGCTGTGTGTCCAGTAACGTAATGTAGCTGTGTCCGTAGTAACGTAGTTGTGTGTATGTGGCAACGCAGCAACGCAGCTGTGCGCATGTGGCAACGCAGCAACGTAGCTGTGCGTATGTGGCAACGTAACGGTGCATATGCAGCAACGCAGCGCAACGTCCGTAGCAACGCAACACAACGGCGCTGTGTGTATGCAGCAACGCAGCCGTGCGTAGTAAACGTACGCAGCGCAGCATCCAGCAACGCAAACGGCGCGTGCGCGCATCCAGCAACGCAGCCATGCGCATCCAGCAACGCAGCAACGTGCATGCAGCAACGTAGCCGTGCGTCCGTAGCAACGTAGCAACGTGCGCATGCGGCAACGTGGCAACGCAAACGGCTGCCAGCGCATGCGGCAACGCAGCAACGCAGCCGTGCGTATGCAGTCATGCAACGGCGCATACGTAGCAACGTAGCTACGCAACGTAACGCAACGTATCGGTAGCCGTGTCCGCAGCAACGCAACGTAGCCGTGCGTCCGCAGCAACGCAAAACGTAGCAACGTGCGCATGCAGCAACGTAGCCAACGTGCGTAGCAGCAACGCAGCTGTGCGTCCGCAGCAACGCAGCCGTGCATACGCAGCAACGCAACGGCGCGGCACTGCGTCCGTAGCAACGCAACGTCAACGCTGTGAACGCAGCAACGCAACGGTACGTAGCAACGCAACGCAACGGCGCATGCAGCAACGTAACGGCGCGCATGCAGCAACGCAGCAACGCAGCGGCGCAACGCAGCAACGCAGCGGCGCATGCAGCAACGCAACGGCGCATGCAGCAACGCAACGTCGCGCATGCAGCAACGCAACGGCGTATGCAGCAACGCAACGGCGCGTGCAGCAACGCAACGGCGCGCGCAGCAGCGCGTGCACGCAGCAACGCAGCGGCGCGTATGCAGCAACGCAACGGCGCGCATGCAGCAACGCAGCAACGCAGCGGCGCGTACGCAGCAACGCAGCGGCGCGTACGCAGCAACGCAACGGCGTACGCAGCAACGCAGCGGCGCGCAAACGCAGCAACGCAACGACGTGCATGTCCGCAGCAACGCAACGGCGCGCATGCAGCAACGCAACGGCGCGCAGCAACGCAGCAACGCAACGGCGCGCATCCAGCAACGCAACGGCGCGTATGCAGCAACGCAACGGCGTAACGCAGCAACGCAACGGCGCATCCAGCAACGCAACGGCGTATGCAGCAACGTAACGGCGCATGCAGCAACGCAGCAACGCAACGGCGCGCAGCAGCAACGCAACGGCGCGCATGCAGCAACACAACGGCGCGCATGCAGCAACGCAGCAACGCAACGGCGCGCACGCAGCAACGCAGCAACGCAACGGCGCAACGCAGCAACGCAGCAACGCAACGGCGCGCATGCAGCAACGCAGCAACGCAGCGGCGCGTATGCAGCAACGCAACGGCGCACGCAGCAACGCAGCAACGCAGCAAACGCAACGGCGCGCATGCAGCAACGCAGCAACGCAACGGCGCGTACGCAGCAACGCAGCAACGCAGCGGCGCATGCAGCAACGCAACGGCGCGCATGCAGCAACGCAGCAACGCAACGGCGCGCATGCAGCAACGCAGCAACGCAACGGCGCGCAGCAAACGCAGCAACGCAGCGGCGCGCAGCAAACGCAGCAACGCAACGGCGCGCAGCAAACGCAGCAACGCAACGGCGCGTACGCAGCAACGCAACGGCGCATGCAGCAACGCAGCAAACGCAACGGCGCGCATGCAGCAACGCAACGGTGCGCATGCAGCAACGCAACGGCGCGCATGCAGCAACGCAACGGCGCGTACGCAGCAACGCAGCAACGCAGCAACGCAACGGCGCACGCAGCAACGCAGCAACGCAACGGCGCGCAACGGCGCAGCAACGCAGCAACGTAACGGCGCATGCAGCAACGCAGCAACGCAACGGCGTACGCAGCAACGCAGCAACGCAGCAACGCAACGGCGCGCAGCAAACGCAGCAACGCAACGCAGCAACGCAACGGCGCAAGCAACGGCAGCAACGCAGCAACGCAACGGCGCGCATGCAGCAACGCAACGGCGCGTATGCAGCAACGCAAACGCAACGGCAACGCAACGGCAGCAACGCAGCAACGCAACGGCGCATGCAAACGCAGCAACGCAACGGCGCGTGCAGCAACGCAACGGCGCGTACGCAGTAACGCAACGGCGTACGCAGCAACGCAACGGCGCGTACGCAGCAACGCAACGGCGCGCACGCAGCAACGCAACGGCGCGCGCAGCAACGCAACGTCAGCGCATGCAGCAACGCAACGGCGCGTAGCGGCAGCAACGCAACGGCGCATGCAGCAACGCAACGGCGCGTATGCAGCAACGCAACGGCGCGCAGCAACGCAGCAACGCAACGGCGCATCCAGCAACGCAGCAACGCAACGGCGCGCATGCAGCAACGCAGCAACGCAACGGCGCGGCATGCAGCAACGCAGCAACGCAACGGCGCACGCAGCAACGCAGCAACGCAACGGCGCGCATGCAGCAACGCAGCAACGCAACGGCGCGCATGCAGCAACGCAGCAACGCAACGGCGCAACGCAGCAACGCAACGCAGCAACACGCAACGGCGCGCATGCAGCAACGCAAACGCAGCAACGCAACGGCGCGCATTCCAGCAGCAACGCAGCAACGCAACGGCGCGCATTTGCAGCAACGCAGCAACGCAACGGCGCATGCAGCAACGCAGCAACGCAACGGCGCGCATGCAGCAACGCAGCAACGCAACGGCGCGCATGCAGCAACGCAGCAACGCAACGGCGTACGCAGCAACGCAACGGCGCGGCACGCAGCAACGCAACGGCGCGCAGCAACGCAGCAACGCAACGGCGCATGCAGCAACGCAGCAACGCAACGGCGCGTATGCAGCAACGCAGCAACGCAACGGCGCGTACGCAGCAACGCAACGGGGCACGCAGCAACGCAGCAACGCAACGGCGCGCAACGCAGCAACGCAGCAACGCAGCAACGCAACGCAACGGCAGCAACGCAGCAACACAACGGCGCGGACGCAGCAACGCAGCAACGCAGCAACGCAACGGCGTACGCAGCAACGCAACGGCGTAAACGGCAGCAAACGCAGCAACGCAGCAACGCAACGGCGCGCATGCAGCAACGCAGCAACACAACGGCGTGCATGCAGCAGCAACGCAGCAACGCAGCAACGCAACGGCGCATGCAGCAACGCAACGGCGCGTGCAGCAAACGCAACGGCGCAGCATGCAGCAACGCAGCAACGCAACGGCGCGCATGCAGCAACGCAGCAACGCAACGGCGCGTACGCAGCAACGCAACGGCGCGCATGCAGCAACGCAGCAACGCAACGGCGCGTACGCAGCAACGCAACGGCGCGTATGCAGCAACGCAGCAACGCAACGGCGCGTATGCAGCAACGCAGCAACGCAACGGCGCGCATGCAGCAACGCAACGGCGTACGCAGCAACGCAACGGCGCGTAACGCAGCAACGCAACGGCGCGCTGCAGCAACGCAACGCAACGCGCGCAACGCAAACGCAACGGCAACGCAGCAACGCAACGGCGTGCATGCAGCAACGCAGCAACGCAACGGCGCGTACAACGCAGCAACGCAGCAACGCAACGGCGCGTATGCAGCAACGCAACGGCGCAGCAACGCAACGGCGTACGCAGTAACGCAACGGATGCAGCAACGCAGCAACGCAACGGCGCGTACGCAGCAACGCAGCAACGCAGCAACACAACGGCGCGCACGCAGCAACGCAGCAACGCAGCAACGGCGGCGTACGCAGCAACGCAGCAACGCAACGGCGCGTACGCAGCAACGCAGCAACGCAACGGCGCGTAGCAACGCAGCAACGCAACGGCGCGTACGCAGCAACGCAGCAACGTAACGGCGCGCATGCAGCAACGCAAACGCAACGGCGCGCATGCAGCAACGCAGCAACGCAACGGCGCGTACGCAGCAACGCAGCAACGCAACGGCGCGTACGCAGCAACGCAGCAACGTAACGGCGCGTACGCAGCAACGCAGCAACGCAACGGCGCGCGCAAACGCAACGCAGCAACGCAGCAACGCAACGGCGCGTAGCAGCAACGCAGCAACGCAACGGCGCGTACGCAGCAACGCAGCAACGCAGCAACGCAGCAACGCAACGCGCATGCAGCAACGCAACGCAGCAACGCAACGGCGTACGCAGCAACGCAACGGCGCGTAAGCAAACGCAGCAACGCAGCAACGCAACGGCGCATGCAGCAACGCAGCAACGCAGCAACGCAACGGCGCGCATGCAGCAAACGCAACGGCGCGCACGCAGCAACGCAACGGCGCGTACGCAGCAACGCAACGGCGCGTACGCAGCAACGCAACGGCGCGCATGCAGCAACGCAACGTCAGCGCACGCAGCAACGCAACGGCGCGTGCAGCAACGCAACGGCGCGCAAACGCAGCAACGCAACGGCGCGTACGCAGCAACGCAGCAACGGCGGCGCGTACGCAGCAACGCAGCAACGCAACGGCGCGTACGCAGCAACGCAGCAACGCAACGGCGCGCATGCAGCAACGCAGCAACGCAACGGCGCGGCATGCAGCAACGCAGCAACGCAACGGCGCGCAACGCATGCAGCAACGCAGCAACGCAACGGCGCGCATGCAGCAACGCAGCAACGCAACGGCGCGTACGCAGCAACGCAGCAACGCAACGGCGTGCATGCAGCAACGCAGCAACGCAACGGCAACGCGCATGCAGCAACGCAGCAACGCAACGGCGTACGCAGCAACGCAGCAACGTAACGGCGCGCATGCAGCAACGCAGCAACGCAACGGCGCGCATGCAGCAACGCAGCAACGCAACGGCGCGTAGCAAACGCAGCAACGCAACGGCGCGCGCAGCAACGCAGCAACGCAACGGCGCACGCAGCAACGCAGCAACGCAGCAACGCAACGGCGCGTATGCAGCAACGCAACGGCGCGCAGCATGCAGCAACGCAACGGCGCGCAGCAACGCAGCAACGCAACGGCGTACATGCAGCAACGCAGCAACGCAACGGCGCATGCAGCAACGCAGCAACGCAACGGCGCACGCAGCAACGCAGCAACGCAACGGCGCGCATGCAGCAACGCAGCAACGCAACGGCGCAGCAACGCAGCAACGCAGCAACGCAGCAACGCAACGGCGCAGCATGCAACGCAACGCAGCAACACAACGGCGCGATGCAGCAACGCAGCAACGCAGCAACGCAACGGCGCGTATGCAGCAACGCAACGGCGCGCATGCAGCAACGCAGCAACGCAGCAACGCAACGGCGCGTACGCAACGGCAACGCAGCAACGCAACGGCGCGCAGCAACGCAGCGCAACGCAGCAACGCAGCAACGCAACGGCGCACGCAGCAACGCAACGGCGGCGCACGCAACGCAGCAACGCAACGGCGCGCATGCAGCAACGCAGCAACGCAACGGCGCATGCAGCAACGCAGCAACGCAACGGCGCGCATGCAGCAACGCAGCAACGCAACGGCGCGTATGCAGCAACGCAGCAACGCAACGGCGCGTATGCAGCAACGCAGCAACGCAACGGCGCGCGTACGCAGCAACGCAGCAACGCAACGGCGCGCATGCAGCAACGCAGCAACGCAACGGCGCGTGCAGCAACGCAGCAACGCAACGGCGCGCAGCAACGCAGCAACGCAACGGCGCGCAGCAACGCAGCAACGCAGCAACGCAACGGCGCGCATGCAGCAACGCAGCAACGCAGCAACGCAACGGCGCGTAACGCAGCAACGCAACGGCGCAGCAACGCAACGGCAGCAAACGCAACGGCGCGTATGCAGCAACGCAGCAACGCAACGGCGCGTATGCAGCAACGCAGCAACGCAACGGCGTATGCAGCAACGCAGCAACGCAACGGCGCGTACAGCAACGCAGCAACGCAACGGCGCGTACGCAGCAACGCAGCAACGTAACGGCGCGCATGCAGCAACGCAGCAACACAACGGCGCGTACGCAGCAACGCAGCAACGCAACGGCGCAACAGCAACGGCAGCAACGCAACGGTGCAGCAACGCAGCAACGCAACGGCGCGCATGCAGCAACGCAGCAACGCAACGGCGCGTATGCAGCAACGCAGCAACGCAACGGCGCGCACGCAGCAACGCAGCAACGCAACGGCGCGTATGCAGCAACGCAGCAACGCAACGGCGTACGCAGCAACGCAGCAACGCAACGGCGCATGCAGCAACGCAGCAACGCAACGGCGCGTATGCAGCAACGCAACGGCGCGTAAGCAACGCAGCAACGCAGCAACGCAACGGCGCGCAGCAACGCAGCAACGCAGCAACGCAGCAACGCAACGGCGTGCGCATGCAGCAACGCAGCAACGCAAACGCAACGGCAACGGCGCACAGCAACGCAGCAACGCAGCAACGCAACGGCGGCAGCAAACGCAGCAACGCAGCAACGCAGCAACGCAACGGCGCGTACATGCAAACGCAACGGCGCATGCAGCAACGCAGCAACGCAGCAACGCAACGGCGCGTACGCAGCAACGCAGCAACGCAGCAAACGCAACGGCGCGCATGCAGCAACGCAACGGCGCACAACGGTGCAGCAACGCAGCAACGCAACGGCGCAAACGTATGCAGCAACGCAGCAACGCAGCAACGCAACGGCGCGTATGCAGTAACGTAACGGTGTGTATGTAGCAACGTAACGGTGTATGTAGTAACGTAGCAACGTAGCAACGTAGCAGTAGTAACGTAAGGCCATTCAACATGTTATTTTTTCTTCTGTTGTTTCCAGGCAACACCTTTAGTCGAATAACAAATAAACACTGTTACAAACATAAAACAAACATTGGTCTAAACAAATCAAAAGACTAATGTCTATATATTCACATATATTTTGTTTATAATAAAAACTAGTAGAAATGTATAATAATGAAGTATTAAGGAGAACAAAAAGGATACAAAAATTATTCCTGTAAAAGGCTATGTACAAGCTACATTCTACATACTGTACTGTGAATAACAAGCCATAGAAATGATGCATATTTCAGTGACGAAGGCTATGTTGCTGCCTTAAAGCCAACAGAGGAGTGAAAGTATCCCCATGTAGCCACAGTGAGAGAGCTGGATGAGGCCTATCATCATAGAACACATGGGATTTACTTCAGGAGCCCATGATTAGTGTTTCAATAACGATACTGCTTTAGAGAGTTAGATATGGGCCCTGGTCTAAAGTAGTACACTATATAGGAATAGGGTCCTGGTCTAAAGTAGTGCACTATATAGGAATAGGGCCCTGGTCTAAAGTAGTGCACCATATAGGAATAGGGCCCTGGTCTAAAGTAGGGCACTACATAGGAATAGGGCCCTGGTCTAAAGTAGTACACTATATAGGAATAGGGCTCTGGTCTAAAGTAGTGGCACTGTATAGGAATAGGGCTCTGGTCCAAAGTAGTACACTATATAGGAATAGGGCCTGGTCCAAAGTAGTGTACTATATAGGAATAGGGCCCTGGTCCAAAGTAGTGTACTATATATAGGAATAGGGCCCTGGTCTAAATTAGTGCACTACATAGGAATAGGGCTCTGGTCTAAAGTAGTGTACTATAGGGAATAGGGCCCTGGTCTAAAGTAGTGCACTATATAGGAATAGGGCCCTGGTCTAAAGTAGTGTACTATATATAGGGAATAGGGCCCTGGTCTAAATTAGTGCACTACATAGGAATAGGGCTCTGGTCAAAGTTGGCCACTACATAGGAATAGGGCCCTGGTCTAAAGTAGTGTACTATATAGGGAATATGGTGCTATTTGGGATAGAGAGTTTCAATTGACTGGCAATACAGTCAATGTTAGATTATGGAATATTGATGTGGAAATACCAAATAAATCCTTATTAAATAATGCATGACAATAATACCACATTATATCCCTTTAAGGATCATTTACTGTGTGATTGTCAGCTGTGGTAATATACTGTTTGTACTAATTTAGAACAATATATTACACATTTGGTTATTTGTTTTACAGTCTTTAAAGTAGCTAATTCATACGGTCTATAATCACAATATCTATCTTAAGAAAGTCTTGAAACGGAAGTAATGGCACATTGTGAAATAATGTTGATATGTTTGTTTGGGTGTGAGAACATTAGTTCAAAGAAAGACATCATTCCTTATTGTGTTTCTTTTACAAACCGTTCAGAGAACGACCAGAGAAATCCAGTTGAACACTGGAACCATCATCTTATTGACTTGTTGGCTTTCCTTTCCACATCTATGACATGAAACAGTATATTAGGACAATAAATATATCGTAACTGATAGTGCTTAGCAAACAAAAGGAATAGCGTGGAGGTGAGTGGATCTAGTGAAGGTCTGGGTTTAGCGTGTCTGCGCACGCTAAACCCAGTCTGTGCTAACATTCCACTCCTTGTCGCCTATAACATGTCTGGGGGTGGAATGTTAGCACAAACAGACTGTATTTCAGGCTAAGTCTGGTCTGGGGAAGACAGAAAGCAACACTTATTTCCTAAATTCTAAAACAAATATTGCAAGGTTAATGATAACCCCCATGGAAATAGTAGGAATGAATTCTCTATAAACTATCTTTAACCCATCCAACTGAATACATGGAAGGTCCTGGATGAACTTCTTGGTCGCATCCCAAACGGCAGCCTATTCCCTTTGTAAGCGCACTACTTTTGACCAGGGCACTAGAAAGGGAATAGGGCCCTGGTCTAAAGTAGTGCACTAGAAAGGAATAGGCTGCCGTTTGTGCCGCAACCCTAGTTTAACGCATAGCATAGCGACCCCTGATAAACTGACTGTAGTAAAATGACACATTTTTCTTAAAAATATTTCTAGCAATTATTCTGTACACTTTTAAGTATAGGCAAAACCAACGTCGACTGTTTCAGTCTGTCTGTTAGCCCAGCACCAATCAAAGGAGAGGAGATGGAGCCAGTTCATATGCTAAGAGTACTGCAGGAGCCAATGCCAACGCTCCGTAGCCAGTCACTTCCTGTTACAGGAGGAGCTTCCCGTTGCGGTGGATCTTCAGGATCTTTCCTAGTCTCTGTTTGGCCGTCGCCATGCCTTTCTTTAGCCGTTTTGCTGAGGGGCACAGAGGCAGAAAGAGGAATTCAACAGTATCACTAACATTATGTAATGGTGATAATGATAACACTGGTGTATATAATAGGGGCACCAGGATATATAATAGGGGCACCAGGATATATAATAGGGGCACCAGGATATATAATAGGGGCACCAGGATATATAATAGGGGCACCAGGATATATAATAGGGGCACCAGTGTATATAATAGGGGCACCAGGATATATAATAGGGGCACCGGTGTATATAATAGGGGCACCAGGATATATAATAGGGGCACCAGTGTATATAATAGGGGCACCAGGATAAAATAGGGGCACCAGGATATATAATAGGGCACCAGGATATATAATAGGGGCACCAGGATATATAATAGGGGCACCAGGATATAATAGGGCACCAGTGATATATAATAGGGGCACCAGGATATATAATAGGGGCACCACCAGTGATATATAATAGGGGCACCAGGATATATAATAGGGGCACCAGGATATATAATAGGGGCACCAGTTGGGGCATATAATAGGGGCACCGGATATAATAGGGGCACCAGGATATATAATAGGGGCACCGGGATATATAATAGGGGCACCGGATATATAATAGGGGCACCAGGATATATAATAGGGGCACCAGGATATATAATAGGGGCACCAGGATATATAATAGGGGCACCAGGATATATAATAGGGGCACCAGTGTATATAATAGGGGCACCAGGATATATAATAGGGCACCAGGATATATAATAGGGCACCAGGATATATAATAGGGGCACCAGTGTATATAATAGGGGCACCAGTGTATATAATAGGGCACCAGTGTATATAATAGGGGCACCAGGATATATAATAGGGGCACCAGGATATATAATAGGGCACCAGGATATATAATAGGGGCACCGGTGTATATAATAGGGGCACCAGGATATATAATAGGGCACCAGGATATATAATAGGGCACCAGGATATATAATAGGGGCACCAGTGTATATAATAGGGGCACCGGTGTATATAATAGGGGCACCAGGATATATAATAGGGCACCAGGATATATAATAGGGGCACCAGGATATATAATAGGGGCACCAGGATATATAATAGGGGCACCAGGATATATAATAGGGGCAACCAGGATATATAATAGGGGCACCAGTGATATATAATAGGGGCACCAGGATATATAATAGGGCACCAGGATATATAATAGGGGCACCAGGATATATAATAGGGCACCAGGATATATAATAGGGGCACCAGGATATATAATAGGGGCACCAGGATATATAATAGGGGCACCAGGATATATAATAGGGCACCAGTGTATATAATAGGGGCACCAGGATATCTAATAGGGGCACCAGGATATATAATAGGGGCACCAGGATATCTAATAGGGGCACCAGGATGTATCCTTCTGTAGCTCAGTTGGTAGAGCATGGCGCTTGTAACGCCAGGGTAGTGGGTTCGATCCCCGGGACCACCCATACGTAGAATGTATGCACACATGACTGTAAGTCGCTTTGGATAAAAGCCAAATGGCATATATTATATTATTATATCTAATAGGGCACCAGGATATATAATAGGGGCACCGGTGTATATAATAGGGGCACCAGGATATATAATAGGGGCACCAGTGTATATAATAGGGCACCAGTGTATATAATAGGGCACCAGGATATATAATAGGGGCACCAGAATATCAATAGGGGCAACCAGGATATATAATAGGGGCACCAGGATATATAATAGGGGCACCAGTGCATATAATAGGGGCACCAGGATATATAATAGGGGCACCCAGTGTATATAATAGGGGCACCAGTGATATATAATAGGGCAACCAGGATATATAATAGGGGCACCAGGATATCTAATAGGGCACCAGGATATATAATAGGGGCACCAGGATATATAATAGGGGCACCAGGATATATAATAGGGCACCAGGATATATAATAGGGGCACCAGGATATATAATAGGGGCACCAGGATATATAATAGGGGCACCAGGATATCTAATAGGGGGCACCAGGATATATAATAGGGGCACCAGGATATATAATAGGGGCACCAGTGTATATAATAGGGGCACCAGGATATATAATAGGGGCACCAGGATATATAATAGGGGCACCAGTGTATATAATAGGGGCACCAGGATATATAATAGGGGCACCAGGTATATAATAGGGGCACCAGGTGTATATAATAGGGGCACCAGTGTATATAATAGGGCACCAGGTGTATATAATAGGGGCACCAGTGTATATAATAGGGGCACCAGTGTATATAATAGGGCACCGGTGTATATAATAGGGCACCAGTGTATATAATAGGGGCACCAGGATATATAATAGGGGCACCAGGATATATAATAGGGGCACCAGTGTATATAATAGGGGCACCAGGACATATAATAGGGGCACCAGGATATATAATAGGGGCACCAGAATATATAATAGGGGCACCAGTGTATATAATAGGGGCACCAGGATATATAATAGGGGCACCAGGATATATAATAGGGGCACCAGGATATATAATAGGGGCACCGGTGTATATAATAGGGCACCAGAATATATAATAGGGGCACCAGTGTATATAATAGGGGCACCAGGATATATAATAGGGGCACCAGGATATATAATAGGGCACCAGGATATATAATAGGGGCACCAGGATATATAATAGGGGCACCAGAATATATAATAGGGGCACCAGTGTATATAATAGGGCACCAGTGTATATAATAGGGGCAACAGGATATATAATAGGGGCACCAGTGTATATAATAGGGGCACCAGTGTATATAATAGGGGCACCAGGATATATAATAGGGGCACCAGTGTATATAATAGGGGCACCAGTGTATATAATAGGGGCACCAGGATATATAATAGGGCACCGGTGTATATAATAGGGCACCGGTGTATATAATAGGGCACCAGAATATATAATAGGGGCACCAGGATATATAATAGGGGCACCAGGATATATAATAGGGGCACCAGGATATATAATAGGGGCACCAGTGTATATATGTGAATCGTCCCCGGTCTATCAGGCGAGACGGACCATTTAGTATCAATGGAAAGCAACAGTTAATCTTGTTAGCGGTGAGGCTCTTTTACTGAACGTTACACCACACCAACCAACAGTATGGAATGTGTGGTATTTCCCTGTGGATGAAATCACTTACCTTCGCCCTTTGCGTCACCCTTCCCTGCTCCACCTGCTCCTCCTGCGGCTCCTCGCTCCCCCTTGGCTGTGTTGTTGTTGTTATTGTTTTGAGATGATGAAAAGGTAGAGGGTCGTCTCTGTGTAAGGAAGACTCCAGGGGCCATGGGTTGGGGCCCCCCAGCCTGCTTCCCTCCTGCCCCAGAGGAGTATTCATGGTCGGTCTGACCAGGCTCGGAGTCCCGGGCCGCGTCTGGTTCTGGAGAACTGCTGTCCCTACTCAGCTTCCTCACTGGCTCCTCCTCTTCTTCCTCCTCTCTCAAAGGAGCAGGGGGCTTCTTTTTTGTGCTCTTCTGCTTTTTCTTGGTCTTCTGCTGCTCCTTCTGGAAGAAACAAATATTAACACAGTAACACAGAACCCCCAAGCCCTGACCCTGAGGTGATGACTAGAGGAACATAACCCTGAGGTGATGACTAGAGGAACATAACCCTGAGGTGATGACTAGAGGAATATAACCCTGAGGTGATGACTAGAGGAATATAACCCTGAGGTGATGACTAGAGGAACATAACCCTGAGGTGATGACTAGAGGAACATAACCCTGAGGTGATGACTAGAGGAACATAACCCTGAGGTGATGACTAGAGGAATATAACCCTGAGGTGATGACTAGAGGAACATAACCCTGAGGTGATGACTAGAGGAACATAACCCTGAGGTGATGACTAGAGGAACATAACCCTGAGGTGTGATGACATAACCCTGAGGTGAACAGAGGAACATAACCCTGAGGTGATGACTAGAGGAACATAACCCTGAGGTGATGACTAGAGGAACATAACCCTGAGGTGATGACTAGAGGAACATAACCCTGAGGTGATGACTATAACCCTGAGGAACATAACCCTGAGGTGATGACTAGAGGAACATAACCCTGAGGTGATGACTAGAGGAACATAACCCTGAGGTGATGACTAGAGGAACATAACCCTGAGGTGATGACTAGAGGAACATAACCCTGAGGTGATGACTAGAGGAACATAACCCTGAGGTGTGATGACTAGAGGAACATAACCCTGAGGTGATGACTAGAGGAACATAACCCTGAGGTGATGACTAGAGGAACATAACCCTGAGGTGATGACTAGAGGAACATAACCCTGAGGTGATGACTAGAGGAACATAACCCTGAGGTGATGACTAGAGGAACATAACCCTGAGGTGATGACTAGAGGAACATAACCCTGAGGTGATGACTAGAGGAACATAACCCTGAGGTGATGACTAGAGGAACATAACCCTGAGGTGATGACTAGAGGAACATAACCCTGAGGTGATGACTAGAGGAACATAACCCTGAGGTGATGACTAGAGGAACATAACCCTGAGGTGATGACTAGAGGAACATAACCCTGAGGTGATGACTAGAGGAACATAACCCTGAGGTGATGACTAGAGGAACATAACCCTGAGGTGATGACTAGAGGAACATAACCCTGAGGTGTGATGACTAGAGGAACATAACCCTGAGGTGTGATGACTAGAGGAACATAACCCTGAGGTGATGACTAGAGGAACATAACCCTGAGGTGATGACTAGAGGAACATAACCCTGAGGTGATGACTAGAGGAACATAACCCTGAGGTGATGACTAGAGGAACATAACCCTGAGGTGATGACTAGAGGAACATAACCCTGAGGTGATGACTAGAGGAACATAACCCTGAGGTGATGACTAGAGGAACATAACCCTGAGGTGATGACTAGAGGAACATAACCCTGAGGTGATGACTAGAGGAACATAACCCTGAGGTGATGACTAGAGGAACATAACCCTGAGGTGATGATGACTAGAGGAACATAACCCTGAGGTGATGACTAGAGGAACATAACCCTGAGGTGATGACTAGAGGAACATAACCCTGAGGTGATGACTAGAGGAACATAACCCTGAGGTGATGACTAGAGGAACATAACCCTGAGGTGATGACTAGAGGAACATAACCCTGAGGTGATGACTAGAGGAACATAACCCTGAGGTGATGACTAGAGGAACATAACCCTGAGGTGATGACTAGAGGAACATAACCCTGAGGTGATGACTAGAGGAACATAACCCTGAGGTGATGACTGAGGAACATAACCCTGAGGTGATGACTAGAGGAACATAACCCTGAGGTGATGACTAGAGGAACATAACCCTGAGGTGATGACTAGAGGAACATAACCCTGAGGTGATGACATAGAGGTGATGAACATAACCCTGAGGTGATGACTAGAGGAACATAACCCTGAGGTGATGACTAGAGGAACATAACCCTGAGGTGATGACTAGAGGAACATAACCCTGAGGTGATGACTAGAGGAACATAACCCTGAGGTGATGATGACTAGGTGAGGAAACATAACCCTGAGGTGATGACTAGAGGAACATAACCCTGAGGTGATGACTAGAGGAACATAACCCTGAGGTGATGACTAGAGGAACATAACCCTGAGGTGATGACTAGAGGAACATAACCCTGAGGTGATGACTAGAGGAACATAACCCTGAGGTGATGACTAGAGGAACATAACCCTGAGGTGATGACTAGAGGAACATAACCCTGAGGTGATGACTAGAGGAACATAACCCTGAGGTGATGACTAGAGGAACATAACCCTGAGGTGATGACTAGAGGAACATAACCCTGAGGTGATGACTAGAGGAACATAACCCTGAGGTGATGACTAGAGGAACATAACCCTGAGGTGATGACTAGAGGAACATAACCCTGAGGTGATGACTAGAGGAACATAACCCTGAGGTGATGACTAGAGGAACATAACCCTGAGGTGATGACTAGAGGAACATAACCCTGAGGTGATGACTAGAGGAACATAACCCTGAGGTGATGACTAGAGGAACATAACCCTGAGGTGATGACTAGAGGAACATAACCCTGAGGTGATGACTAGAGGAACATAACCCTGAGGTGATGACTAGAGGAACATAACCCTGAGGTGATGACTAGAGGAACATAACCCCCTGAGGTGATGACTAGAGGAACATAACCCTGAGGTGATGACTAGAGGAACATAACCCTGAGGTGTGATGACTAGAGGAACATAACCCTGAGGTGATGACTAGAGGAACATAACCCTGAGGTGATGACTAGAGGAACATAACCCTGAGGTGATGACTAGAGGAACATAACCCTGAGGTGATGACTAGAGGAACATAACCCTGAGGTGATGATGACTAGAGGAACATAACCCTGAGGTGATGACTAGAGGAACATAACCCTGAGGTGATGACTAGAGGAACATAACCCTGAGGTGATGACTAGAGGAACATAACCCTGAGGTGATGACTAGAGGAACATAACCCTGAGGTGATGACTAGAGGAACATAACCCTGAGGTGATGACTAGAGAAACATAACCCTGAGGTGATGACTAGAGGAACATAACCCTGAGGTGTGATGACTAGAGGAACATAACCCTGAGGTGATGACTAGAGGAACATAACCCCTGAGGTGATGAGGTGATGACTAGAGGAACATAACCCTGAGGTGATGACTAGAGGAACATAACCCTGAGGTGATGACTAGAGGAACATAACCCTGAGGAACATGATGACTAGAGGAACATAACCCTGAGGTGATGACTAGAGGAACATAACCCTGAGGTGATGACTAGAGGAACATAACCCTGAGGTGATGACTAGAACATAACCCTGAGGTGATGACTAGAGGAACATAACCCTGAGGTGATGACTAGAGGAACATAACCCTGAGGTGATGACTAGAGGAACATAACCCTGAGGTGATGATGACTAGAGGAACATAACCCTGAGGTGATGACTAGAGGAACATAACCCTGAGGTGATGACTAGAGGAACATAACCCTGAGGTGATGACTAGAGGAACATAACCCTGAGGTGATGACTAGAGGAACATAACCCTGAGGTGATGACTAGAGGAACATAACCCTGAGGTGATGACTAGAGGAACATAACCCTGAGGTGATGACTAGAGGAACATAACCCTGAGGTGTGATGACTAGAGGAACATAACCCTGAGGTGATGACTAGAGGAACATAACCCTGAGGTGATGACTAGAGGAACATAACCCTGAGGTGATGACTAGAGGAACATAACCCTGAGGTGATGACTAGAGGAACATAACCCTGAGGTGATGACTAGAGGAATATAACCCTGAGGTGATGACTAGAGGAACATAACCCTGAGGTGATGACTAGAGGAACATAACCCTGAGGTGTGATGACTAGAGGAACATAACCCTGAGGTGATGACTAGAGGAACATAACCCTGAGGTGATGACTAGAGGAACATAACCCTGAGGTGATGACTAGAGGAACATAACCCTGAGGTGATGACTAGAGGAACATAACCCTGAGGTGATGACTAGAGGAACATAACCCTGAGGTGATGACTAGAGGAACATAACCCTGAGGTGATGACTAGAGGAACATAACCCTGAGGTGATGACTAGAGGAACATAACCCTGAGGTGATGACTAGAGGAACATAACCCTGAGGTGATGACTAGAGGAACATAACCCTGAGGTGATGACTAGAGGAACATAACCCTGAGGTGATGACTAGAGGAACATAACCCTGAGGTGATGACTAGAGGAACATAACCCTGAGGTGATGACTAGAGGAACATAACCCTGAGGTGATGACTAGAGGAACATAACCCTGAGGTGATGACTAGAGGAACATAACCCTGAGGTGATGACTGAGGAACATAACTGAGGTGAGGAACATAACCCTGAGGTGATGACTAGAGGAACATAACCCTGAGGTGATGACTAGAGGAACATAACCCTGAGGTGATGACTAGAGGAACATAACCCTGAGGTGATGACTAGAGGAACATAACCCTGAGGTGATGACTAGAGGAACATAACCCTGAGGTGATGACTAGAGGAACATAACCCTGAGGTGATGACTAGAGGAACATAACCCTGAGGTGATGACTAGAGGAACATAACCCTGAGGTGATGACTAGAGGAACATAACCCTGAGGTGATGACTAGAGGAACATAACCATAACCCTGAGGTGATGACTAGAGGAACATAACCCTGAGGTGATGACTAGAGGAACATAACCCTGAGGTGATGACTAGAGGAACATAACCCTGAGGTGATGACTAGAGGTGATGAACATAACCCTGAGGTGATGACTAGAGGAACATAACCCTGAGGTGATGACTAGAGGAACATAACCCTGAGGTGATGACTAGAGGAACATAACCCTGAGGTGATGACTAGAGGAACATAACCCTGAGGTGATGACTAGAGGAACATAACCCTGAGGTGATGACTAGAGGAACATAACCCTGAGGTGATGACTAGAGGAACATAACCCTGAGGTGATGACTAGAGGAACATAACCCTGAGGTGATGACTAGAGGAACATAACCCTGAGGTGATGACTAGAGGAACATAACCCTGAGGTGATGACTAGAGGAACATAACCCTGAGGTGATGACTAGAGGAACATAACCCTAGATGACTAGAGGAACATAACCCTGAGGTGATGACTAGAGGAACATAACCCTGAGGTGATGACTAGAGGAACATAACCCTGAGGTGATGACTAGAGGAACATAACCCTGAGGTGATGACTAGAGGAACATAACCCTGAGGTGATGACTAGAGGAACATAACCCTGAGGTGATGACTAGAGGAACATAACCCTGAGGTGATGACTAGAGGAACATAACCCTGAGGTGATGACTAGAGGAACATAACCCTGAGGTGATGACTAGAGGAACATAACCCTGAGGTGATGACTAGAGGAACATAACCCTGAGGTGATGACTAGAGGAACATAACCCTGAGGTGATGACTAGAGGAACATAACCCTGAGGTGATGACTAGAGGAACATAACCCTGAGGTGATGACTAGAGGAACATAACCCTGAGGTGATGACTAGAGGAACATAACCCTGAGGTGATGACTAGAGGAACATAACCCTGAGGTGAACTAGAGGAACATAACCCTGAGGTGATGACTAGAGGAACATAACCCTGAGGTGATGACTAGAGGAACATAACCCTGAGGTGATGACTAGAGGAACATAACCCTGAGGTGATGACTGACTGAGATGACTAGAGGAACATAACCCTGAGGTGATGACTAGAGGAACATAACCCTGAGGTGATGACTAGAGGAACATAACCCTGAGGTGATGACTAGAGGAACATAACCCTGAGGTGATGACTAGAGGAACATAACCCTGAGGTGATGACTAGAGGAACATAACCCTGAGGTGATGACTAGAGGAACATAACCCTGAGGTGATGACTAGAGGAACATAACCCTGAGGTGATGACTAGAGGAACATAACCCTGAGGTGATGACTAGAGGAACATAACCCTGAGGTGATGAGGAACATAACCCTGAGGAACAGAGGAACATAACCCTGAGGTGATGACTAGAGGAACATAACCCTGAGGTGATGACTAGAGGAACATAACCCTGAGGTGATGACTAGAGGAACATAACCCTGAGGTGATGACTAGAGGAACATAACCCTGAGGTGATGACTAGAGGAACATAACCCTGAGGTGATGACTAGAGGAACATAACCCTGAGGTGATGACTAGAGGAACATAACCCTGAGGTGATGACTAGAGGAACATAACCCTGAGGTGATGACTAGAGGAACATAACCCTGAGGTGATGACTAGAGGAACATAACCCTGAGGTGATGACTAGAGGAACATAACCCTGAGACTAGTGAGGTGATGACTAGAGGAACATAACCCTGAGGTGATGACTAGAGGAACATAACCCTGAGGTGATGACTAGAGGAACATAACCCTGAGGTGATGACTAGAGGAACATAACCCTGAGGTGATGACTAGAGGAACATAACCCTGAGGTGATGACTAGAGGAACATAACCCTGAATGACTATAAACCCTGAGGTGATGACTAGAGGAACATAACCCTGAGGTGATGACTAGAGGAACATAACCCTGAGGTGATGACTAGAGGAACATAACCCTGAGGTGATGACTAGAGGAACATAACCCTGAGGTGATGACTAGAGGAACATAACCCTGAGGTGATGACTAGAGGAACATAACCCTGAGGTGATGACTAGAGGAACATAACCCTGAGGTGATGACTAGAGGAACATAACCCTGAGGTGATGACTAGAGGAACATAACCCTGAGGTGATGACTAGAGGAACATAACCCTGAGGTGATGACTAGAGGAACATAACCCTGAGGTGATGACTAGAGGAACATAACCCTGAGGTGATGACTAGAGGAACATAACCCTGAGGTGATGACTAGAGGAACATAACCCTGAGGTGATGACTAGAGGAACATAACCCTGAGGTGATGACTAGAGGAACATAACCCTGAGGTGATGACTAGAGGAACATAACCCTGAGGTGATGACTAGAGGAACATAACCCTGAGGTGATGACTAACCCTGAGGTGAACATAACCCTGAGGTGATGACTGAGGAACATAACCCTGAGGTGATGACTAGAGGACACATAACCCTGAGGTGTGATGACTAGAGGAACATAACCCTGAGGTGATGACTAGAGGAACATAACCCTGAGGTGATGACTAGAGGAACATAACCCTGAGGTGATGACTAGAGGAACATAACCCTGAGGTGATGACTAGAGGAACATAACCCTGAGGTGATGACATAACCCTGAGGTGAACTATAAACCCCCTGAGGTGATGACTAGAGGAACATAACCCTGAGGTGATGACTAGAGGAACATAACCCTGAGGTGATGACTAGAGGAACATAACCCTGAGGTGATGACTAGAGGAACATAACCCTGAGGTGATGACTGAGAGAACATAACCCTGAGGAACATAACCCTGAGGTGATGATGACATAGAGGTGAACATAACCCTGAGGTGATGACTAGAGGAACATAACCCTGAGGTGATGACTAGAGGAACATAACCCTGAGGTGATGACTAACCCTGAGGTGATGACAGAGGAACATAACCCTGAGGTGATGACTAGAGGAACATAACCCTGAGGTGATGACTAGAGGAACATAACCCTGAGGTGATGACTAGAGGAACATAACCCTGAGGTGATGACTAGAGGAACATAACCCTGAGGTGATGACTAGAGGAACATAACCCTGAGGTGATGACTAGAGGAACATAACCCTGAGGTGATGACTAGAGGAACATAACCCTGAGGTGATGACTAGAGGAACATAACCCTGAGGTGATGACTAGAGGAACATAACCCTGAGGTGATGACTGAGGTAACCCTGAGGTGATGACTAGAGGAACATAACCCTGAGGTGATGACTAGAGGAACATAACCCTGAGGTGATGACTAGAGGAACATAACCCTGAGGTGATGACTAGAGGAACATAACCCTGAGGTGATGACTAGAGGAACATAACCCTGAGGTGATGACTAGAGGAACATAACCCTGAGGTGATGACTAGAGGAACATAACCCTGAGGTGATGACTAGAGGAACATAACCCTGAGGTGATGACTAGAGGAACATAACCCTGAGGTGATGACTAGAGGAACATAACCCTGAGGTGATGACTAGAGGAACATAACCCTGAGGTGATGACTAGAGGAACATAACCCTGAGGTGATGACTAGAGGAACATAACCCTGAGGTGATGACTAGAGGAACATAACCCTGAGGTGGTGATGACTAGAGGAACATAACCCTGAGGAACATAACCCTGAGGTGATGACTAGAGGAACATAACCCTGAGGTGATGACTAGAGGAACATAACCCTGAGGTGATGACTAGAGGAACATAACCCTGAGGTGATGACTAGAGGAACATAACCCTGAGGTGATGACTAGAGGAACATAACCCTGAGGTGATGACTAGAGGAACATAACCCTGAGGTGATGACTAGAGGAACATAACCCTGAGGTGATGACTAGAGGAACATAACCCTGAGGTGATGACTAGAGGAGGTGACATAACCCTGAGGTGATGACTAGAGGAACATAACCCTGAGGTGATGACTAGAGGAACATAACCCTGAGGTGATGACTAGAGGAACATAACCCTGAGACTAGTAACCCCGAGGTGATGACTAGAGGAACATAACCCTGAGGTGATGACTAGTAACCCCGAGGTGATGACTAGAGGAACATAACCCTGAGGTGATGACTAGAGGAACATAACCCTGATGACTAGAGGAACATAACCCTGAGGTGATGACTAGAGGAACATAACCCTGAGGTGATGACTAGAGGAACATAACCCTGAGGTGATGACTAGAGGAACATAACCCTGAGGTGATGACTAGAGGAACATAACCCTGAGGTGATGACTAGAGGAACATAACCCTGAGGTGATGACTAGAGGAACATAACCCTGAGGTGAACATAACCCTGAGGTGATGACTAGAGGAACATAACCCTGAGGTGATGACTAACCCTGAGGTGATGACTAGAGGAACATAACCCTGAGGTGATGACTAGAGGAACATAACCCTGAGGTGATGACTAGAGGAACATAACCCTGAGGTGATGACTAGAGGAACATAACCCTGAGGTGATGACTAGAGGAACATAACCCTGAGGTGATGACTAGAGGAACATAACCCTGAGGTGATGACTAGAGGAACATAACCCTGAGGTGATGACTAGAGGAACATAACCCTGAGGTGATGACTAGAGGAACATAACCCTGAGGTGATGACTAGAGGAACATAACCCTGAGGTGATGACTAGAGGAACATAACCCTGAGGTGATGACTAGAGGAACATAACCCTGAGGTGATGACTAGAGGAACATAACCCTGAGGTGATGACTAGAGGAACATAACCCTGAGGTGATGACTAGAGGAACATAACCCTGAGGTGATGACTAGAGGAACATAACCCTGAGGTGATGACTAGAGGAACATAACCCTGAGGTGATGACTAGAGGAACATAACCCTGAGGTGATGACTAGAGGAACATAACCCTGAGGTGATGATGACTAGAGGAACATAACCCTGAGGTGATGACTAGAGACTAGAACATAACCCTGAGGTGATGACTAGAGGAACATAACCCTGAGGTGATGACTAGAGGAACATAACCCTGAGGTGATGACTAGAGGAACATAACCCTGAGGTGATGACTAGAGGAACATAACCCTGAGGTGATGACTAGAGGAACATAACCCTGAGGTGATGACTAGAGGAACATAACCCTGAGGTGATGACTAGAGGAACATAACCCTGAGGTGATGACTAGAGGAACATAACCCTGAGGTGATGACTAGAGGAACATAACCCTGAGGTGATGACTAGAGGAACATAACCCTGAGGTGATGACTAGAGGAACATAACCCTGAGGTGATGACTAGAGGAACATAACCCTGAGGTGATGACTAGAGGAACATAACCCTGAGGTGATGACTAGAGGAACATAACCCTGAGGTGATGACTAGAGGAACATAACCCTGAGGTGATGACTAGATGACATAACCCTGAGGTGAGACTAGAACATAACCCTGAGGTGATGACTAGAGGAACATAACCCTGAGGTGATGACTAGAGGAACATAACCCTGAGGTGATGACTGAGGAACATAACCCTGAGGTGATGACTAGAGGAACATAACCCTGAGGTGATGACTAGAGGAACATAACCCTGAGGTGATGACTAGAGGAACATAACCCTGAGGTGATGACTAGAGGAACATAACCCTGAGGTGATGACTAGAGGAACATAACCCTGAGGTGATGACTAGAGGAACATAACCCTGAGGTGATGACTAGAGGAACATAACCCTGAGGTGATGACTAGAGGAACATAACCCTGAGGTGATGACTAGAGGAACATAACCCTGAGGTGATGACTAGAGGAACATAACCCTGAGGTGATGACTAGAGGAACATAACCCTGAGGTGATGACTAGAGGAACATAACCCTGAGGTGATGACTAACCCCTGAGGAACATAACCCTGAGGTGATGACTAGAGGAACATAACCCTGAGGTGATGACTAGAGGAACATAACCCTGAGGTGATGACTAGAGGAACATAACCCTGAGGTGATGACTAGAGGAACATAACCCTGAGGTGATGACTAGAGGAACATAACCCTGAGGTGATGACTAGAGGAACATAACCCTGAGGTGATGACTAGAGGAACATAACCCTGAGGTGATGACTAGAGGAACATAACCCTGAGGTGATGACTAGAGGAACATAACCCTGGGTGACTGACTAGAGGTGATGACATAACCCTGAGGTGATGACTAGAGGAACATAACCCTGAGGTGATGACTAGAGGAACATAACCCTGAGGTGATGACTAGAGGAACATAACCCTGAGGTGATGACTAGAGGAACATAACCCTGAGGTGATGACTAGAGGAACATAACCCTGAGGTGATGACTAGAGGAACATAACCCTGAGGTGATGACTAGAGGAACATAACCCTGAGGTGATGACTAGAGGAACATAACCCTGAGGTGATGACTAGAGGAACATAACCCTGAGGTGATGAGGAACATAACCCTGAGGTGAACATAACCCTGAGGTGATGACTAGAGGAACATAACCCTGAGGTGATGACTAGAGGAACATAACCCTGAGGTGATGACTAGAGGAACATAACCCTGAGGTGAGGTAACCCTGAGGTGACTAACCCTGAGGTGACATAACCCTGAGGTGATGACTAGAGGAACATAACCCTGAGGTGATGACTAGAGGAACATAACCCTGAGGTGATGACTAGAGGAACATAACCCTGAGGTGATGACTAGAGGAACATAACCCTGAGGTGATGACTAGAGGAACATAACCCTGAGGTGATGACTGAGGAACATAACCCTGAGGTGACTAGAGGAACATAACCCTGAGGTAACCCTGATGACTAGAGGAACATAACCCTGAGGTGATGACTAGAGGAACATAACCCTGAGGTGATGACTAGAGGAACATAACCCTGAGGTGATGACTAGAGGAACATAACCCTGAGGTGATGACTAGAGGAACATAACCCTGAGGTGATGACTAGAGGAACATAACCCTGAGGTGATGACTAGAGGAACATAACCCTGAGGTGATGACTAGAGGAACATAACCCTGAGGTGATGACTAGAGGAACATAACCCTGAGGTGATGACTAGAGGAACATAACCCTGAGGTGATGACTAGAGGAACATAACCCTGAGGTGATGACTAGAGGAACATAACCTGAGGTGATGACTAGAGGAACATAACCCTGAGGTGATGACTAGAGGAACATAACCCTGAGGTGATGACTAGAGGAACATAACCCTGAGGTGATGACTAGAGGAACATAACCCTGAGGTGATGACTAGAGGAACATAACCCTGAGGTGATGACTAGAGGAACATAACCCTGAGGTGATGACTAGAGGAACATAACCCTGAGGTGATGACTGAGGAACATAACCCTGAGGGAACATAACCTGAGGTGACTAGAGGAACATAACCCTGAGGTGATGACTAGAGGAACATAACCCTGAGGTGATGACTAGAGGAACATAACCCTGAGGTGATGACTAGAGGAACATAACCCTGAGGTGATGACTAGAGGAACATAACCCTGAGGTGATGACTAGAGGAACATAACCCTGAGGTGATGACTAGAGGAACATAACCCTGAGGTGATGACTAGAGGAACATAACCCTGACCTAGAGGAACATAACCCTGAGGTGATGACTAGAGGAACATAACCCTGAGGTGATGACTAGAGGAACATAACCCTGAGGTGATGACTAGAGGAACATAACCCTGAGGTGATGACTAGAGGAACATAACCCTGAGGTGATGACTAGAGGAACATAACCCTGAGGTGATGACTAGAGGAACATAACCTGAGGTGAGGTGATGACTAGAGGAACATAACCCTGAGGTGATGACTAGAGGAACATAACCCTGAGGTGATGACTAGAGGAACATAACCCTGAGGTGATGACTAGAGGAACATAACCCTGAGGTGATGACTAGAGGAACATAACCCTGAGGTGATGACTAGAGGAACATAACCCTGAGGTGATGACTAGAGGAACATAACCCTGAGGTGATGACTAGAGGAACATAACCCTGAGGTGATGACTGACTAGGTGATGACTAACATAACCCTGAGGATGATGACATAACCCTGAGGTGATGACATAAACATAACCTGAGGTGATGACTAGAGGAACATAACCCTGAGGTGATGACTAGAGGAACATAACCCTGAGGTGATGACTAGAGGAACATAACCCTGAGGTGATGACTAGAGGAACATAACCCTGAGGTGATGACTAGAGGAACATAACCCTGAGGTGATGACTAGAGGAACATAACCCTGAGGTGATGACTAGAGGAACATAACCCTGAGGTGATGACTAGAGGAACATAACCCTGAGGTGATGACTAGAGGAACATAACCCTGAGGTGATGACTAGAGGAACATAACCCTGAGGTGATGACTAGAGGAACATAACCCTGAGGTGATGACTAGAGGAACATAACCCTGAGGTGATGACTAGAGGAACATAACCCTGAGGTGATGACTAGAGGAACATAACCCTGAGGTGATGACTAGAGGAACATAACCCTGAGGTGATGACTAGAGGAACATAACCCTGAGGTGATGACTAGAGGGTGAACATAACCCTGAGGTGATGACTAGAGGAACATAACCCTGAGGTGATGACTAGAGGAACATAACCCTGAGGTGATGACTATATAACCCTGAGGTGATGACTAGAGGAACATAACCCCCTGAGGTGATGACTAGAGGAACATAACCCTGAGGTGATGACTAGAGGAACATAACCCTGAGGTGATGACTAGAGGAACATAACCCTGAGGTGATGACTAGAGGAACATAACCCTGAGGTGATGACTAGAGGAACATAACCCTGAGGTGATGACTAGAGGAACATAACCCTGAGGTGATGACTAGAGGAACATAACCCTGAGGAACATAACCCTGAGGTGATGACTAGAGGAACATAACCCTGGAGGTGATAACCTGAGGTGATGACTAGAGGAACATAACCCTGAGGTGATGACTAGAGGAACATAACCCTGAGGTGATGACTAGAGGAACATAACCCTGAGGTGATGACTAGAGGAACATAACCCTGAGGTGATGACTAGAGGAACATAACCCTGAGGTGATGACTAGAGGAACATAACCCTGAGGTGATGACTAGAGGAACATAACCCTGAGGTGATGACTAGAGGAACATAACCCTGAGGTGATGACTAGAGGAACATAACCCTGAGGTGATGACTAGAGGAACATAACCCTGAGGTGATGACTAGAGGAACATAACCCTGAGGTGATGACTAGAGGAACATAACCCTGAGGTGATGACTAGAGGAACATAACCCTGAGGTGATGACTAGAGGAACATAACCCTGAGGTGATGACTAGAGGAACATAACCCTGAGGTGATGACTAGAGGAACATAACCCTGAGGTGATGACTAGAGGAACATAACCCTGAGGTGATGACTAGAGGAACATAACCCTGAGGTGATGACTAGAGGAACATAACCCTGAGGTGATGACTAGAGGAACATAACCCTGAGGAACATAAGGAACATAACCCTGAGGTGATGACTAGAGGAACATAACCCTGAGGTGATGACTAGAGGAACATAACCCTGAGGTGATGACTAGAGGAACATAACCCTGAGGTGATGACTAGAGGAACATAACCCTGAGGTGATGACTAGAGGAACATGACTAGACATAACCCTGAGGTGATGACTAGAGGAACATAACCCTGAGGTGATGACTAGAGGAACATAACCCTGAGGTGATGACTAGAGGAACATAACCCTGAGGTGATGACTAGAGGAACATAACCCTGAGGTGATGACTAGAGGAACATAACCCTGAGGTGATGACTAGAGGAACATAACCCTGAGGTGATGACTAGAGGAACATAACCCTGAGGTGATGACTAGAGGAACATAACCCTGAGGTGATGACTAGAGGAACATAACCCTGAGGTGATGACTAGAGGAACATAACCCTGAGGTGATGACTAGAGGAACATAACCCTGAGGTGATGACTAGAGGAACATAACCCTGAGGTGATGACTGAGGAACATAACCCTGAGGTGATGACTAGAGGAACATAACCCTGAGGTGATGACTAGAGGAACATAACCCTGAGGTGATGACTAGAGGAACATAACCCTGAGGTGATGACTAGAGGAACATAACCCTGAGGTGATGACTAGAGGAACATAACCCTGAGGTGATGACTAGAGGAACATAACCCTGAGGTGATGACTAGAGGAACATAACCCTGAGGTGATGACTAGAGGAACATAACCCTGAGGTGATGACTAGAGGAACATAACCCTGAGGTGATGACTAGAGGAACATAACCCTGAGGTGATGACTAGAGGAACATAACCCTGAGGTGATGACTAGAGGAACATAACCCTGAGGTGATGACTAGAGGAACATAACCCTGAGGTGATGACTAGAGGAACATAACCCTGAGGTGATGACTAGAGGAACATAACCCTGAGGTGATGACTAGAGGAACATAACCCTGAGGTGATGACTAGAGGAACATAACCCTGAGGTGATGACTAGAGGAACATAACCCTGAGGTGATGACTAGAGGAACATAACCCCTAAACTGGAACAACATAACCCTGAGGTGATGACTAGAGGAACATAACCCTGAGGTGATGACTAGAGGAACATAACCCTGAGGTGATGACTAGAGGAACATAACCCTGAGGTGATGACTAGAGGAACATAACCCTGAGGTGATGACTAGAGGAACATAACCCTGAGGTGATGACTAGAGGAACATAACCCTGAGGTGATGACTAGAGGAACATAACCCTGAGGTGATGACTAGAGGAACATAACCCTGAGGTGATGACTAGAGGAACATAACCCTGAGGTGATGACTAGAGGAACATAACCCTGAGGTGATGACTAGAGGAACATAACCCTGAGGTGATGACTAGAGGAACATAACCCTGAGGTGATGACTAGAGGAACATAACCCTGAGGTGATGACTAGAGGAACATAACCCTGAGGTGATGACTAGAGGAACATAACCCTGAGGTGATGACTAGAGGAACATAACCCTGAGGTGATGACTAGAGGAACATAACCCTGAGGTGATGACTAGAGGAACATAACCCTGAGGTGATGACTAGAGGAACATAACCCTGAGGTGATGACTAGAGGAACATAACCCTGAGGTGATGACTAGAGGAACATAACCCTGAGGTGATGACTAGAGGAACATAACCCTGAGGTGATGACTAGAGGAACATAACCCTGAGGTGATGACTAGAGGAACATAACCCTGAGGTGATGACTAGAGGAACATAACCCTGAGGTGATGACTAGAGGAACATAACCCTGAGGTGATAACCCTGAGGTGATGACTAGAGGAACATAACCCTGAGGTGATGACTAGAGGAACATAACCCTGAGGTGATGACTAGAGGAACATAACCCTGAGGTGATGACTAGAGGAACATAACCCTGAGGTGATGACTAGAGGAACATAACCCTGAGGTGATGACTAGAGGAACATAACCCTGAGGTGATGACTAGAGGAACATAACCCTGAGGTGATGACTAGAGGAACATAACCCTGAGGTGATGACTAGAGGAACATAACCCTGAGGTGATGACTAGAGGAACATAACCCTGAGGTGATGACTAGAGGAACATAACCCTGAGGTGATGACTAGAGGAACATAACCCTGAGGTGATGACTAGAGGAACATAACCCTGAGGTGATGACTAGAGGAACATAACCCTGAGGTGATGACTAGAGGAACATAACCCTGAGGTGATGACTAGAGGAACATAACCCTGAGGTGATGACTAGAGGAACATAACCCTGAGGTGATGACTAGAGGAACATAACCCTGAGGTGATGACTAGAGGAACATAACCCTGAGGTGATGACTAGAGGAACATAACCCTGAGGTGATGACTAGAGGAACATAACCCTGAGGTGATGACTAGAGGAACATAACCCTGAGGTGATGACTAACCCTGAGGAACATAACCCTGAGGTGATGACTAGAGGAACATAACCCTGAGGTGATGACTAGAGGAACATAACCCTGAGGTGATGACTAGAGGAACATAACCCTGAGGTGATGACTAGAGGAACATAACCCTGAGGTGATGACTAGAGGAACATAACCCTGAGGTGATGACTAGAGGAACATAACCCTGAGGTGATGACTAGAGGAACATAACCCTGAGGTGATGACTAGAGGAACATAACCCTGAGGTGATGACTAGAGGAACATAACCCTGAGGTGATGACTAGAGGAACATAACCCTGAGGTGATGACTAGAGGAACATAACCTGAGGTGATGACTAGAGGAACATAACCCTGAGGTGATGACTAGAGGAACATAACCACTGGTGAGTTGACCCCCTCAGAGGAACATCACTCTTCCCAGCTAACCTGGGTGATGACTAGAGGAACCCCACTGTTCCCCCTCAACACTCTTCCCACTAACCTGGTGTGTCCCCCCGTCGTCGTCCCCCCCGCCAACACTATTCCCTACTAACCTGGTGTGTGTGTGTGTGTCCCCAACACTATTCCCTACTAACCTGGTGTGTGTCCCCCCCAACACTCTTCCCTACTAACCTGGTGTGTGTGTCCCCCAACACTCTTCCCTACTAACCTGGTGTGTGTGTGTGTCCCCAACACTCTTCCCTACTAACCTGGTGTGTCCCCCCTGTCAACACTCTTCCCTACTAACCTGGTGTGTGTGTGTGTCCCCCAACACTCTTCCCTACTAACCTGGTGTGTGTGTCCCCCCCCCAACACTCCTCCATACTAACCTGGTGTGTGAGTTTGGCTGCAGCAGCTGCCAGTCCTGTCTCTATGGACGCCACTCGCGCTCCTTCTCTGGCCGGCCTCGCCTGACGAAGCACAGAGGGACCGACACGCGCTGCAGAGAGAGACACCATAACACTCACTTTACAGCTCAGACAATACATGCAAAATTACCAAACAATTTCAAAGACTACTGAGCTACAGTTCATATAAGGAATTCAGTCAATTGAAATAAATAAATTTGGCCCTTATATATGGATTGGGAATACAAATCTGAGCTAACTTTGTTGCAGGTGCATGGTAACAGCTGAATAACATGAGAAAAAATATGAAACTGGCACACTGCTCTGACTAGTATCACTGCTCTGGATAGTATCACTACTCTGGATAGTATCACTGCTCTGGATAGTAGCACTGCTCTGGATAGTATCACTACTCTGGATAGTATCACTACTCTGGATAGTATCACTACTCTGGATAGTATCACTACTCTGGATAGTATCACTACTCTGGATAGTATCACTACTCTGATAGTATCACTACTCTGGATAGTATCACTACTCTGGATAGTATCACTACTCTGGATAGTATCACTACTCTGATAGTATCACTACTCTGGATAGTATCACTGCTAGTATCACTACTCTGATAGTATCACTGCTCTGGATAGTATCACTACTCTGATAGTATCACTACTCTGATAGTATCACTACTCTGGATAGTATCACTACTCTGGATAGTATCACTACTCTGATAGTATCACTACTCTGGATAGTATCACTACTCTGATAGTATCACTGCTAGTACCACTACTCTGATAGTATCACTACTCTAATAGTATCACTACTCTGGATAGTATCACTACTCTGGATAGTATCACTCATAGTATCACTACTCTGGATAGTATCACTACTCTGAATAGTATCACTACTCTGGATAGTATCACTACTCTGGATAGTATCACTACTCTGGATAGTATCACTACTCTGATAGTATCACTGCTAGTACCACTACTCTGATAGTATCACTACTCTAATAGTATCACTACTCTGGATAGTATCACTACTCTGGATAGTATCACTACTCTGGATAGTATCACTGTTCTGATAGTATCACTACTCTGATAGTATCACTACTCTGGATAGTATCACTACTCTGGATAGTATCACTGCTAGTATCACTACTCTGATAGTATCACTACTCTAATAGTATCACTACTCTGGATAGTAGCACTGCTCTGGATAGTATCACTACTCTGGATAGTATCACTACTCTGGATAGTATCACTACTCTGGATAGTATCACTACTCTGGATAGTATCACTACTCTGATAGTATCACTACTCTGGATAGTATCACTACTCTGGATAGTATCACTACTCTGGATAGTATCACTACTCTGGATAGTATCACTACTCTGGATAGTATCACTACTCTGGATAGTATCACTGTTCTGATAGTATCACTACTCTGGATAGTATCACTGCTCTGGATAGTATCACTACTCTGGATAGTATCACTGTTCTGATAGTATCACTACTCTGGATAGTATCACTGCTCTGGATAGTATCACTACTCTGGATAGTATCACTACTCTGGATAGTATCACTACTCTGGATAGTATCACTGCTCTGGATAGTATCACTACTCTGGATAGTATCACTACTCTGGATAGTATCACTACTCTGGATAGTATCACTACTCTGGATAGTATCACTACTCTGGATAGTATCACTACTCTGGATAGTATCACTACTCTGGATAGTATCACTACTCTGATAGTATCACTACTCTGGATAGTATCACTACTCTGATAGTATCACTGCTCTGGATAGTATCACTACTCTGATAGTATCACTACTAGTATCACTGCTCTGGATAGTATCACTACTCTGGATAGTATCACTACTCTGGATAGTATCACTACTCTGATAGTATCACTACTCTGATAGTATCACTACTCTGATAGTATCACTACTCTGGATAGTATCACTACTCTGATAGTATCACTACTCTGGATAGTATCACTACTCTGATAGTATCACTACTCTGGATAGTATCACTACTCTGATAGTATCACTACTCTGGATAGTATCACTACTCTGGATAGTATCACTACTCTGATAGTATCACTACTCTGATAGTATCACTACTCTGGATAGTATCACTACTCTGGATAGTATCACTACTCTGGATAGTATCACTACTCTGATAGTATCACTACTCTGGATAGTATCACTACTCTGGATAGTATCACTACTCTGATAGTATCACTACTCTGGATAGTATCACTACTCTGGATAGTATCACTACTCTGGATAGTATCACTACTCTGGATAGTATCACTACTCTGGATAGTATCACTGTTCTGATAGTATCACTACTCTGGATAGTATCACTACTCTGGATAGTATCACTACTCTGGATAGTATCACTACTCTGGATAGTATCACTGTTCTGATAGTATCACTACTCTGGATAGTATCACTGCTCTGGATAGTATCACTACTCTGGATAGTATCACTACTCTGGATAGTATCACTGCTCTGGATAGTATCACTGCTCTGGATAGTATCACTACTCTGGATAGTATCACTACTCTGGATAGTATCACTGCTCTGGATAGTATCACTACTCTGATAGTATCACTACTAGTATCACTGCTCTGGATAGTATCACTACTCTGGATAGTATCACTACTCTGATAGTATCACTACTCTGATAGTATCACTACTCTGATAGTATCACTGTTCTGATAGTATCACTACTCTGATAGTATCACTACTCTGGATAGTATCACTACTCTGATAGTATCACTACTCTGATAGTATCACTACTCTGATAGTATCACTACTCTGGATAGTATCACTACTCTGATAGTATCACTACTCTGGATAGTATCACTACTCTGATAGTATCACTACTCTGGATAGTATCACTACTCTGATAGTATCACTACTCTGGATAGTATCACTACTCTGGATAGTATCACTACTCTGATAGTATCACTACTCTGGATAGTATCACTACTCTGATAGTATCACTACTCTGGATAGTATCACTACTCTGATAGTATCACTACTCTGGATAGTATCACTACTCTGGATAGTATCACTACTCTGGATAGTATCACTACTCTGATAGTATCACTACTCTGGATAGTATCACTACTCTGATAGTATCACTACTCTGGATAGTATCACTACTCTGATAGTATCACTACTCTGGATAGTATCACTACTCTGATAGTATCACTACTCTGGATAGTATCACTACTCTGGATAGTATCACTGTTCTGATAGTATCACTACTCTGGATAGTATCACTGTTCTGATAGTATCACTACTCTGATAGTATCACTACTCTGGATAGTATCACTACTCTGGATAGTATCACTGCTAGTATCACTACTCTGATAGTATCACTACTCTAATAGTATCACTACTCTGGATAGTATCACTACTCTGGATAGTATCACTACTCTGGATAGTATCACTGCTCTGGATAGTATCACTACTCTGATAGTATCACTACTCTGGATAGTATCACTACTCTGATAGTATCACTACTCTGGATAGTATCACTACTCTGGATAGTATCACTACTCTGGATAGTATCACTGCTCTGGATAGTATCACTGCTCTGGATAGTATCACTGCTCTGGATAGTATCACTGCTCTGGATAGTATCACTACTCTGGATAGTATCACTGCTCTGGATAGTATCACTACTCTGGATAGTATCACTACTCTGATAGTATCACTGCTCTGGATAGTATCACTACTCTGATAGTATCACTACTCTGATAGTATCACTGCTCTGGATAGTATCACTACTCTGGATAGTATCACTACTCTGGATAGTATCACTACTCTGATAGTATCACTACTCTGATAGTATCACTACTCTGATAGTAACACTACTCTGGATAGTATCACTACTCTGATAGTATCACTACTCTGATAGTATCACTGCTCTGGATAGTATCACTGTTCTGATAGTATCACTGCTCTGATAGTATCACTGCTCTGGATAGTATCACTACTCTGGATAGTATCACTACTCTGGATAGTATCACTACTCTGGATAGTATCACTACTCTGGATAGTATCACTACTCTGATAGTATCACTACTCTGGATAGTATCACTACTCTGGATAGTATCACTACTCTGATAGTATCACTACTCTGGATAGTATCACTACTCTGATAGTATCACTACTCTGATAGTATCACTACTAGTATCACTGCTCTGGATAGTATCACTACTCTGGATAGTATCACTACTCTGATAGTATCACTACTCTGGATAGTATCACTGTTCTGATAGTATCACTGCTCTGGATAGTATCACTACTCTGGATAGTATCACTACTCTGATAGTATCACTACTCTGGATAGTATCACTACTCTGGATAGTATCACTGCTCTGGATAGTATCACTGCTCTGGATAGTATCACTGCTCTAGATAGTATCACTGCTCTGGATAGTATCACTGCTCTGGATAGTATCACTGTTCTGATAGTATCACTGCTCTGATAGTATCACTACTCTGGATAGTATCACTACTCTGATAGTATCACTACTCTGGATAGTATCACTACTCTGGATAGTATCACTGCTCTGGATAGTATCACTACTCTGGATAGTATCACTACTCTGGATAGTATCACTGCTCTGGATAGTATCACTACTCTGGATAGTATCACTACTCTGATAGTATCACTACTCTGATAGTATCACTACTCTGGATAGTATCACTGTTCTGATAGTATCACTGCTCTGGATAGTATCACTGCTCTGGATAGTATCACTGTTCTGATAGTATCACTGCTCTGGATAGTATCACTGTTCTGATAGTATCACTACTCTGGATAGTATCACTGCTCTGGATAGTATCACTGCTCTGGATAGTATCACTGCTCTGGATAGTATCACTGCTCTGGATAGTATCACTACTCTGGATAGTATCACTGTTCTGATAGTATCACTGTTCTGATAGTATCACTGCTCTGGATAGTATCACTACTCTGGATAGTATCACTGTTCTGATAGTATCACTACTCTGATAGTATCACTGCTCTGATAGTATCACTACTCTGATAGTATCACTGCTCTGGATAGTATCACTACTCTGATAGTATCACTGCTCTGATAGTATCACTACTCTGATAGTATCACTACTCTGGATAGTATCACTGTTCTGATAGTATCACTACTCTGATAGTATCACTGCTCTGGATAGTATCACTACTCTGGATAGTATCACTACTCTGATAGTATCACTACTCTGGATAGTATCACTACTCTGATAGTATCACTACTCTGATAGTATCACTGCTCTGGATAGTATCACTACTCTGGATAGTATCACTGATAGTATCACTACTCTGGATAGTATCACTGCTAGTATCACTACTCTGGATAGTATCACTACTCTGAATAGTATCACTGCTCTGGATAGTATCACTGCTCTGGATAGTATCACTACTAGTATCACTGCTCTGGGATCTCATCTCACTACTCATTTCAGGGATCTTTAAGTTCAGGTGTACAGTACCTGTGGGGCTGTATAGAGTGTCTGAACCTTTCATCTATACAGTATTAGAGACAGGTGTACAGTACCTGTGGGGCTGTATAGAGTGTCTGAACCTTTCATCTATACAGTATTAGAGACAGGTGTACAGTACCCGTGGGGCTGTATAGAGTGTCTGAACCTTTCATCTATACAGTATTAGAGACAGGTGTACAGTACCTGTGGGGCTGTATGGAGTATCTGAACCTTTCATCTATACAGTATTAGAGACAGGTGTACAGTACCTGTGGGGCTGTAGAGTATCTGAACCTTTCATCTATACAGTATTAGAGACAGGTGTACAGTACCTGTGGGGCTGTATGGAGTGTCTGAACCTTTCATCTATACAGTATTAGAGACAGGTGTACAGTACCTGTGGGGCTGTATGGAGTATCTGAACCTTTCATCTATACAGTATTAGAGACAGGTGTACAGTACCTGTGGGGCTGTATAGAGTGTCTGAACCTTTCATCTATACAGTATTAGAGACAGGTGTACAGTACCTGTGGGGCTGTATGGAGTGTCTGAACCTTTCATCTATACAGTATTAGAGACAGGTGTACAGTACCTATGGGGCTGTATGGAGTATCTGAACCTTTCATCTATACAGTATTAGAGACAGGTGTACAGTACCTGTGGGGCTGTAGAGTATCTGAACCTTTCATCTATACAGTATTAGAGACAGGTGTACAGTACCTGTGGGGCTGTAGTATCTGAACCTTTCATCTATACAGGGCTGTATGGGGGCTGTATGGAGTATCTGAACCTTTCATCTATACAGTATTAGAGACAGGTGTACAGTACCTGTGGGGCTGTATGGAGTATCTGAACCTTTCATCTATACAGTATTAGAGACAGGTGTACAGTACCTGTGGGGCTGTATGGAGTATCTGAACCTTTCATCTATACAGTATTAGAGACAGGTGTACAGTACCTGTGGGGCTGTAGAGTATCTGAACCTTTCATCTATACAGTATTAGAGACAGGTGTACAGTACCTGTGGGGCTGTATGGAGTATCTGAACCTTTCATCTATACAGTATTAGAGACAGGTGTACAGTACCTGTGGGGCTGTAGAGTATCTGAACCTTTCATCTATACAGTATTAGAGACAGGTGTACAGTACCTGTGGGGCTGTATGGAGTATCTGAACCTTTCATCTATACAGTATTAGAGACAGGTGTACAGTACCTGTGGGGCTGTATGGAGTATCTGAACCTTTCATCTATACAGTATTAGAGACAGGTGTACAGTACCTGTGGGGCTGTATGGAGTATCTGAACCTTTCATCTATACAGTATTAGAGACAGGTGTACAGTACCTGTGGGGCTGTATGGAGTATCTGAACCTTTCATCTATACAGTATTAGAGACAGGTGTACAGTACCTGTGGGGCTGTATGGAGTATCTGAACCTTTCATCTATACAGTATTAGAGACAGGTGTACAGTACCTGTGGGGCTGTATGGAGTATCTGAACCTTTCATCTATACAGTATTAGAGACAGGTGTACAGTACCTGTGGGGCTGTATGGAGTATCTGAACCTTTCATCTATACAGTATTAGAGACAGGTGTACAGTACCTGTGGGGCTGTATGGAGTATCTGAACCTTTCATCTATACAGTATTAGAGACAGGTGTACAGTACCTGTGGGGCTGTATGGAGTATCTGAACCTTTCATCTATACAGTATTAGAGACAGGTGTACAGTACCTGTGGGGCTGTATGGAGTATCTGAACTTTCATCTATACAGTATTAGAGACAGGTGTACTACCTGTGGGGCTGTATGGAGTATCTGAACCTTTCATCTATACAGTATTAGAGACAGGTGTACAGTACCTGTGGGGCTGTATGGAGTATCTGAACCTTTCATCTATACAGTATTAGAGACAGGTGTACAGTACCTGTGGGGCTGTATGGAGTATCTGAACCTTTCCTCTTCTTGGATCTGGATTTGAAGACAGGGTTATCCTCTTCTGACTCCAGAGATGGGTAAACTGGAACAAACACACACCCTCTGGTTAGTTAGCCACACCCTCTGGTTAGTTAGCCACACCCTCTGGTTAGTTAGCCACACCCTCTGGTTAGTTAGCACTCATACACCCACAGCTCAACACTGTCTGTCTGTGAGAGCTTCAAGTTCCTTGGTGTCCACATCACCAACAAACTAACATGGTCCAAGCTCACCAAGACACTCATATATAGCCTCAACATTGACTCTGTACCAGTACCCCCTGTATATAGCCTCCACATTGACTCTGTACCGGTACCCCCTGTATATAGCCTCCACATTGACTCTGTACCAGTACCCCCTGTATATAGCCTCCACATTGACTCTGTACCAGTACCCCCTGTATATAGCCTCCACATTGACTCTGTACCAGTACCCCTGTATATAGCCTCCACATCGACTCTGTACCGGTACCCCCTGTATATAGCCTCCACATTGACTCTGTACCAGTACCCCCTGTATATAGCCTCCACATTGACTCTGTACCGGTACCCCCTGTATATAGCCTCCACATTGACTCTGTACCGGTACCCCCTGTATATAGCCTCCACATTGACTCTGTACCAGTACCCCCTGTATATAGCCTCCACATTGACTCTGTACCAGTACCCCCTGTATATAGCCTCCACATTGACTCTGCACTGGTACCCCCTGTATATAGCCTCCACATTGACTCTGTACCAGTACCCCCTGTATATAGCCTCCACATTGACTCTGTACAGGTACCCCCTGTATATAGCCTCCACATTGACTCTGTACCGGTACCCCCTGTATATAGCCTCTACATTGACTCTGTACCAGTACCCCCTGTATATAGCCTCCACATTGACTCTGTACCAGTACCCCCTGTATATAGCCTCCACATTGACTCTGTACCAGTACCCCCTGTATATAGCCTCCACATTGACTCTGCACTGGTACCCCCTGTATATAGCCTCCACATTGACTCTGTACCGGTACCCCCTGTATATAGCCTCCACATTGACTCTGTACCGGTACCCCCTGTATATAGCCTCCACATTGACTCTGTACCGGTACCCCCTGTATATAGCCTCCACATTGACTGTACCGGTACCCCCTGTATATAGCCTCCACATTGACTCTGTACTGGTACCCCCCTGTATATAGCCTCCGCATTGACTCTGTACCGGTACCCCCTGTATATAGCCTCCACATTGACTCTGTACCAGTACCCCCTGTATATAGCCTCCACATTGACTCTGTACCAGTACCCCCTGTATATAGCCTCCACATTGACTCTGTACCGATACCCCCTGTATATAGCCTCCACATTGACTCTGTACCGATACCCCCTGTATATAGCCTCCACATTGACTCTGTACCAGTACCCCCTGTATATAGCCTCCACATTGACTCTGTACCAGTACCCCCTGTATATAGCCTCCACATCGACTCTGTACCGGTACCCCCTGTATATAGCCTCCACATTGACTCTGTACCGGTACCCCCTGTATATAGCCTCCACATTGACTCTGTCCCGTATCACCCTGTATATAGCCTCCACATTGACTCTGTACCAGTACCCCCTGTATATAGCCTCCACATTGACTCTGTACCGGTATCCCCTGTATATAGCCTCCACATAGACTCTGTACCAGTACCCCCTGTATATAGCCTCCACATCGACTCTGTACCGGTACCCCCTGTATATAGCCTCCACATTGACTCTGTACCAGTACCCCCTGTATATAGCCTCCACATTGACTCTGTACTGGTACCCCCTGTATATAGCCTCCACATTGACTCTGTACCGGTACCCCCTGTATATAGCCTCAACATTGACTCTGTACCGGTACCCCCTGTATATAGCCTCCACATTGACTCTGTACCGGTACCCCCTGTATATAGCCTCCACACATTGACTCTGTACCAGTACCCCCTGTATATAGCCTCCACATTGACTCTGTACCGGTACCCCCTGTATATAGCCTCCACATTGACTCTGTACCAGTACCCCCTGTATATAGCCTCCACATTGACTCTGTACCAGTACCCCCTGTATATAGCCTCCACATTGACTCTGTACCAGTACCCCCTGTATATAGCCTCCACATTGACTCTGTACCGATACCCCCTGTATATAGCCTCCACATTGACTCTGTACCGATACCCCCTGTATATAGCCTCCACATTGACTCTGTACCAGTACCCCCTGTATATAGTCTCCACATTGACTCTGTACCAGTACCCCCTGTATATAGCCTCCACATTGACTCTGTACCAGTACCCCCTGTATATAGCCTCAACATTGACTCTGTACCAGTACCCCCTGTATATAGCCTCCACATTGACTCTGTACCAGTACCCCCTGTATATAGCCTCAACATTGACTCTGTACTGGTACCCCCTGTATATAGCCTCAACATTGACTCTGTACCGGCACCCCCTGTATATAGCCTCCACATTGACTCTGTACCAGTACCCCCTGTATATAGCCTCAACATTGACTCTGTACTGGTACCCCCTGTATATAGCCTCCACATTGACTCTGTACCAGTACCCCCTGTATATAGCCTCAACATTGACTCTGTACCAGTACCCCCTGTATATAGCCTCAACATTGACTCTGTACCAGTACCCCCTGTATATAGCCTCAACATTGACTCTGTACCAGTACCCCCTGTATATAGCCTCCACATTGACTCTGTACCAGTACCCCCTGTATATAGCCTCAACATTGACTCTGTACCAGTACCCCCTGTATATAGCCTCAACATTGACTCTGTACCAGTACCCCCTGTATATAGCCTCAACATTGACTCTGTACCAGTACCCCCTGTATATAGCCTCAACATTGACTCTGTACCAGTACCCCCTGTATATAGCCTCAACATTGACTCTGTACCAGTACCCCCTGTATATAGCCTCCACATTGACTCTGTACCGATACCCCCTGTATATAGCCTCCACATTGACTCTGTACCGATACCCCCTGTATATAGCCTCCACATTGACTCTGTACCGATACCCCCTGTATATAGCCTCCACATTGACTCTGTACCGATACCCCCTGTATATAGCCTCCACATTGACTCTGTACCGATACCCCCTGTATATAGCCTCCACATTGACTCTGTACCGATACCCCCTGTATATAGCCTCAACATTGACACATTGACTCTGTATTGACTCTGACTCATTTCAGCATTTCACTGTAATGTCTACTACACCTGTTGTATTCAGCATTTCACTGTGAGGTCTACTACACCTGTTGTATTCAGCATTTCACTGTGAGGTCTACTACACCTGTTGTATTCAGCATTTCACTGTGAGGTCTACTACACCTGTCGTATTCAGTATTTCACTGTAAGGTCTACTACACCTGTTGTATTCAGCATTTCACTGTAAGGTCTACTACACCTGTTGTATTCAGCATTTCACTGTAAGGTCTACTACACCTGTTGTATTCAGCATTTCACTGTAAGGTCTACTACACCTGTTGTATTCAGCATTTCACTGTAAGGTCTACTACACCTGTTGTATTCAGCATTTCACTGTAAAGTCTACTACACCTGTTGTATTCAGCATTTCACTGTAAGGTCTACTACACCTGTTGTATTCAGCATTTCACTGTGAGGTCTACTACACCTGTTGTATTCAGCATTTCACTGTACGGTCTACTACACCTGTTGTATTCAGCATTTCACTTTAAGGTCTACTACACCTGTTGTATTCAGCATTTCACTGTGAGGTCTACTACACCTGTTGTATTCAGCATTTCACTGTGAGGTCTACTACACCTGTTATATTCAGCATTTCACTGTAAGGTCTACTACACCTGTTGTATTCAGCATTTCACTTTAAGGTCTACTACACCTGTTGTATTCAGCATTTCACTGTAAGGTCTAGTACACCTGTTGTGTTCAGCATTTCACTGTGAGGTCTACTACACCTGTTGTATTCAGCATTTCACTGTAAGGTCTACCTACACCTGTTGTATTCAGCTTTTCACTGTAAGGTCTACTACACCTGTTGTATTCAGCATTTCACTGTAAGGTCTACCTACACCTGTTGTATTCAGCATTTCACTGTAAGGTCTACTACACCTGTTGTATTCAGCATTTCACTGTGAGGTCTACTACACCTGTTGTATTCAGCATTTCACTGTAAGGTCTACTACACCTGTTGTATTCAGCATTTCACTGTGAGGTCTACTACACCTGTTGTATTCAGCATTTCACTGTAAGGTCTACTACACCTGTTGTATTCAGCATTTCACTGTAAGGTCTACTACACCTGTTGTATTCAGCATTTCACTGTAAGGTCTACTACACCTGTTGTATTCAGCATTTCACTGTAAGGTCTACTACACCTGTTGTATTCAGCATTTCACTGTAAGGTCTACTACACCTGTTGTATTCAGCATTTCACTGTAAGGTCTACTACACCTGTTGTATTCAGCATTTCACTGTGAGGTCTACTACACCTGTTGTATTCAGCATTTCACTGTAAGGTCTACTACACCTGTTGTATTCAGCATTTCACTTTAAGGTCTACTACACCTGTTGTATTCAGCATTTCACTGTAAGGTCTACTACACCTGTTGTATTCAGCATTTCACTGTGAGGTCTACTACACCTGTTGTATTCAGCATTTCACTGTAAGGTCTACTACACCTGTTGTATTCAGCATTTCACTGTAAGGTCTACTACACCTGTTGTATTCAGCATTTCACTGTAAGGTCTACTACACCTGTTGTATTCAGCATTTCACTGTAAGGTCTACTACACCTGTTGTATTTAGCATTTCACTGTGAGGTCTACTACACCTGTTGTATTCAGCATTTCACTGTAAGGTCTACTACACCTGTTGTATTCAGCATTTCACTGTAAGGTCTACTACACCTGTTGTATTCAGCATTTCACTGTAAGGTCTACTACACCTGTTGTATTCAGCATTTCACTGTAAGGTCTACTACACCTGTTGTATTCAGCATTTCACTGTAAGGTCTACTACACCTGTTGTATTCAGCATTTCACTGTGAGGTTTACTACACCTGTTGTATTCAGCATTTCACTGTAAGGTCTACTACACCTGTTGTATTCAGCATTTCACTGTAAGGTCTACTACACCTGTTGTATTCAGCATTTCACTGTAAGGTCTACTACACCTGTTGTATTCAGCATTTCACTGTAAGGTCTACTACACCTGTTGTATTCAGCATTTCACTGTGAGGTCTACTACACCTGTTGTATTCAGCATTTCACTGTGAGGTCTACTACACCTGTTATATTCAGCATTTCACTGTAAGGTCTACTACACCTGTTGTATTCAGCATTTCACTGTGAGGTTTACTACACCTGTTGTATTCAGCATTTCACTGTGAGGTTTACTACACCTGTTGTATTCAGCATTTCACTGTAAGGTCTACTACACCTGTTGTATTCAGCATTTCACTGTAAGGTCTACTACACCTGTTGTATTCAGCATTTCACTGTAAGGTCTACTACACCTGTTGTATTCAGCATTTCACTGTGAGGTCTACTACACCTGTTGTATTCAGCATTTCACTGTGAGGTCTACTACACCTGTTGTATTCAGCATTTCACTGTAAGGTCTACTACACCTGTTGCATTCAGCATTTCACTGTAAGGTCTACTACACCTGTTGTATTCAGCATTTCACTGTTAGGTCTACTACACTTGTATTCAGCATTTCACTGTAAGGTCTACTACACCTGTTGTATTCAGCATTTCACTGTGAGGTCTACTACACCTGTTGTATTCAGCATTTCACTGTAAGGTCTACTACACCTGTTGTATTCAGCATTTCACTGTGAGGTCTACTACACCTGTTGTATTCAGCATTTCACTGTGAGGTCTACTACACCTGTTGTATTCAGCATTTCACTGTAAGGTCTACTACACCTGTTGTATTCAGCATTTCACTGTGAGGTCTACTACACCTGTTGTATTCAGCATTTCACTGTAAGGTCTACTACACCTGTTGTATTCAGCATTTCACTGTGAGGTCTACTACACCTGTTGTATTCAGCATTTCACTGTAAGGTCTACTACACCTGTTGTATTCAGCATTTCACTGTGAGGTCTACTACACCTGTTGTATTCAGCATTTCACTGTAAGGTCTACTACACCTGTTGTATTCAGCATTTCACTGTGAGGTCTACTACACCTGTTGTATTCAGCATTTCACTGTGAGGTCTACTACACCTGTTGTATTCAGCATTTCACTGTAAGGTCTACTACACCTGTTGTATTCAGCATTTCACTGTGAGGTCTACTACACCTGTTGTATTCAGCATTTCACTGTAAGGTCTACTACACCTGTTGTATTCAGCATTTCACTGTGAGGTCTACTACACCTGTTGTATTCAGCATTTCACTGTGAGGTCTACTACACCTGTTGTATTCAGCATTTCACTGTGAGGTCTACTACACCTGTTGTATTCAGCATTTCACTGTGAGGTCTACTACACCTGTTGTATTCAGCATTTCACTGTGAGGTCTACTACACCTGTTGTATTCAGCATTTCACTGTGAGGTCTACTACACCTGTTGTATTCAGCATTTCACTGTAAGGTCTACTACACCTGTTGTATTCAGCATTTCACTGTGAGGTCTACTACACCTGTTGTATTCAGCATTTCACTGTGAGGTCTACTACACCTGTTGTATTCAGCATTTCACTGTAAGGTCTACTACACCTGTTGTATTCAGCATTTCACTGTAAGGTCTACTACACCTGTTGTATTCAGCATTTCACTGTAAGGTCTACTACACCTGTTGTATTCAGCATTTCACTGTGAGGTCTACTACACCTGTTGTATTCAGCATTTCACTGTGAGGTCTACTACACCTGTTGTATTCAGCATTTCACTGTAAGGTCTACTACACCTGTTGTATTCAGCATTTCACTGTAAGGTCTACTACACCTGTTGTATTCAGCATTTCACTGTGAGGTCTACTACACCTGTTGTATTCAGCATTTCACTGTGAGGTCTACTACACCTGTTGTATTCAGCATTTCACTGTAAGGTCTACTACACCTGTTGTATTCAGCATTTCACTGTAAGGTCTACTACACCTGTTGTATTCAGCATTTCACTGTGAGGTCTACTACACCTGTTGTATTCAGCATTTCACTGTGAGGTCTACTACACCTGTTGTATTCAGCATTTCAC